>NC_135671.1:20743880-21043880 GCF_964188315.1 Podarcis muralis
AATCCTTGTGACGGGGTGAGCTCCCGTTGCTCTGTCCCAGATTCTGCCTAGCAGTTTGAAAACATACCAGTGCAAGTAGATAAATCGGTACCGCTGCAACAGGAAGGTAAACAGCGTTTCTGTGTGCTCTGGTTTCCATCACGGTGTTCTGTTGCACCAGAATCAGTTTAGTCACGCTGGCCACATGACCTGGAAGGCTGTCTGTGGACCAACGCCAGCTCCCTTGGCCTGAAGCGCTGCACCCTATAGTTACCTTTAACTGGGCCTACCCACCCAGGGGTCATTTACCTTTACCTTTTTCCTAGTATCAGAGCACCTTTTATAAACAAAATAAGTCAGAATTTGTATCCCTGGCACATTTTGTTAAGAGTCTGCATAATGCTTCAGAAAAGTGAAACCCCCTCAAAAGCAGAGAACTGTGTTGTGCATCTTATACTTTATTTTGAAAGTAATTTTTTTGAATATAAATTACATGTAAATAAGTATAACATGCCATGAATTAATCTTTACATTATAAAAATAATTCAGACACATTTTCAAATGATTTTTACATACAGAAAATCTCTTACCATGTTAAGTGTTTGTATCCTAATTATATGCTTAATAATATTTTTACTGCTGCAGTAAAAAATACTGTGTTTTACTGCTAATTTGCTACTGCTAAAAATAGGATTGTGTAAGGAAAGTTGTGGGAGACTTTTAACTATAATTATGGGAATAACTCTTGATGTATAAAAATCAGCATTTAGCTCCATTTGAAATGCTGCGTAAGGATTTGCCAAGATACAAAGTTGTTGTCATTGACAGATTAATTTGTTTGTCCAGTAATTTATCTGCATTATTACATGTGCCTTAGAGTTGGGGTGCATATGCATTTATAGTGTTCATAATTCTTGTATGTACATGAATGCAGTGACCATCGCCATGTAATGGTTTGTAATACAAGATTTTTATAAGCAGAGTTAGATTCAGACTTACTGTTTTATGAAGGTACTTGTATCCATTGAAGACTCACACCGGAGAAAGGCAATTTTTGTTAAATTTCCCAGCCATCTATAGACCCCAACACCACACCCCAAGCTTTTCTGGAGAGTTCCAAGCAGATTTTAGGGGAAAGGAGGATGATAAGTCAAGTTAGTGGAGTTCTGCTCCAGGCAAATCAGACCCCAACCTATGATATTGTGGCAGTTCTTTCATTATTGAATCCAATAACTCTGATAATGTGTTGTTAATGGAATCATATAGAAGGGTAGACATATTTTACATCAGTACTATGAGATTCCAGGTATGTGCAATCGTGATATTGTATCACCCTCGTCAAGTCTAACTGTAAATACAGTGTTAACCTTAGATGCTAAAATGAAAAATACTTAAAAAATTAAAAAGGAGAGTATGTAGCTTTTGAGTTCGTTGAGTGTGTATGTATTGTAATTGCATATGTTCTTGCAATTCTTGAAGTGCTTGTTTGACCTTATTCTTTGTTTTTAAAAAGTGTACCAGTTACAATCCACTGAGAGCGAAAAAATGCAAATCCTCAATTCTACGTAATCGTGTATTGGTCCAATGTGCTACTGAGTTGTCCTCATCTACAAGGCTCTATGAGGTTTAGCCTTCACACATAAACTATAAAAGAGTTTTCTAGATTTGAGCCTAAATTTAGAAAATATGTATAAACCTCATTGGTTGTAGTTTTGCTTTTGTTCATTATCTTGATCAGTATAGCTAATTAAATCATCAATGGGTTGGACTGATTTCCTTACTTACAGCACTCACGCCTGGTCTCCCAGTGACATTTGGTTCATTTTAGTTCTTTGTGCAGCTCGACATTATAAATTTGGACTCCCATCAAGAAACGAAATCATGGCCAAGGATTGCAAGTCCCTGGCGTTCACCAAAGCAGAAGTTGGATTATGGTAACCCATGGATGTGCGCTCTCCTGAAAACTGCTGCTTGTGAGATATGCTTCAGTAAAGTAGAAACAATAGCAACTAGACTGTGGCTAATTAGCACTTCCCCATAACAGGGACCTTGCTATAGCAACATGACTTTTGGGGGCATATTACCATTTAATTGGGATTAGTTTTGTATTGTTTTTGGTTTCTTAAGGAGGATCACAAAATGTTCATATTTTTACAGATATATACAGTGTTGCATAACCTCCAGGTTACAGAATCTTTGGGTTACGGCCGCAGCAAACCCAGAAGTTTATACTTCCAGGTTTTGCCGCTCGCACATGTGCAGAAGTGCTCTATCGTGGTGCGTGTATGCACAGAAGCAGCGCCTCTAGTTACAGATTTATCAGGGTGCGCATGGCACCCCAAAATGAATTAAATCCGTAACCAGAGGTACCACTGTATTTGGATGTCAATACATCCATCAGCTTAAGGTTTTGCAAAAGGCATTGCCTGGAAGCAAACCAAACCTGAACTGTACCATGCATTGCCATATAAACAAAGGGTTTCTGTTGGCATTAGTGGAACTTTTTGTTGGAATCCTTCTGTCTTGGGAGACAATGGAGGATTGCACCTTTGGAGAGTTGTGATTCAAGGACCCGCTACCCACTTGAGGATAAGAAAGACACATGGACATGGTATATTAGGTTAATGGGCTAAAAAAGGCCACAACTTTATTGATTACAGCATGTGAGTGGTATTGGCGTAGGCATTGGATAGCTCATAGTTATTTGATGTATCGGAACAAACAAGTTTTATTCCAAAATTGTGTTTCAGAGTGGGTGCTGTTGTATTATTAATTTAATATATGGTATTTATTTATTTTAGATAACCTATACTCCGCTTTCCTTTCCCAAAATGAAGTGGATTTTCCACAATCACATTGAAATTAACAATTTTATATAATTCTTTCCTGTAAAAGATATTTGGACTTTTTAAGCTATTCACTGATTGATGAAGTGCCAGCCTCTTTTCCCAAGTGAATTAGAAATTTGATTGTGACTGAGACTCTATAATACAATCTGCTATCTCTCTCAATAGTAAGAAATAATAAAAGCAAAATCACAATATGGAGTTGCCATTAACAGCTGACCTATGTTCAGTAGAGCCATGTAATTGAATAATACAGTTTATGAAGAGAGTGAATTATTAGAAGAAATGGAATTTAAGAGTAGCAAAATGATAAGGCAGCTGCTGGATGAGTGTAAAAATAATTCTACAATCCAGGTGTGGATGGAGGGTGAGAGAGAATTCTGTCTTTGATCCCCTTGGGCTAGTTACATCCCTTAGCCATAATGACTTTGAAGGTCCATTACGACAAATATAAATAACTGCAAAGCATTTCTTTGTTGATGGTGACACAATTTCGCAGGTAAAAGGCAATCAGGATGAAATTATATTCTTCACATTTAAGTTACACATCAACAAAATGCGACAGACACAGATAAAAGTAAGATATGGGCTCAGATAGGCTGCGCATCAGAATAGTAAGAGATTTTGAAAGTCTCCATTCTACTTTTTATGCAGACTAGTAATCTTTGAAGTATAGTAACCAGAGTGCACACACATACCTCTCTTTTTACAGTAGTCATAAAAATACATTGGTCGGTGAATATAATAGTGTTACAAAAGTCCCATACCTGCGCCCCCCTCTGCCAAGCAGTGGCCAGAGCGCATGAGGTCACAGGCACACACACAGGGTCTGTGTCCCTTTGGAGAATAGAAGGCACTGTGGAGACTGTCGTGCTTTAAGGAATAGGGTTTATTTACCTATTTACACCCTCGGTCTGCATGGAGGGCCCCAGATCTTACAGCATGGCCCAAAGCATTGCAGGCAGTCCTTCTTTTACCCTCGCCAAGATGGATCTCCCCCTTCTTCCTCCTCCTCCTTCCCAGAAGTCCCTTGCTTTCCCCCAGAGCAGTTACCCTGGCAACCTTCCAGATCTCCAGTCTCTGGTCACATCAGGGACAAGGAGTTGTTGACCATCCTCAATGGCTCTCTATTGTAATGCAAACTGCTCTGCTCTTCCCTTGGCTAGCCAGACTGGTTTGCCTAGGAATCTACTGTCTGGCACAGCCCCACAGTTTGATGTTTTTTTAAAAAATCTATATCCCAATCAAAATCCTAGAATTTAGGGGGATCCCTCCTACTTCTAGAACGATAGTAAGGCTAACACTGTTCAAACTTCCATTCTCAACACCAGAATCTTAGAAAAACCTAAAGGAAACAAACGAGGAATAAGAAAAACCAATGGGCAGACATTACAGCTAAACAGACATTTGGCAAAACTGATTGTCTTCCAAAGAACAGAAGATTGTGTTCTTCTAAAACCTGCTTGGCTTTTAGAAAGCTCCACAAACTAGGAAGGTTTCCTGGGCTTGAATCAAAGCTACATAATAGAAGAAAATTAAACTAAACCCATTACAGAAAACTATCTCATACCCAGGGGATGCGGGTAGCGCTGTGGTCAAAACCACTGAGCCTCTTGGGCTTGTCGATTGGAAGGTCGGCAGTTTGAATCCCTGCAACGGGGTGAGCTCCCGTTGCTCGGTCCCTGCTCCTGCCAACCTAGCAGTTCAAAAGCACGTCAGTGCAAGTAGATAAATAGGTACCGCTCCCGCGGAAAGGTAAACGGCGTTTCCATGTGCTGCTCTGGTTTCGCCCGAAGCGGCTTAGTCATGCTGGCCACATGACCTGGAAAAACTGTCTGCAGACAAACGCCGGCTCCCTTGGCCAGTAAAGCGAGATGAGCGCCGCAACCCCAGAGTCGTTCACAACTGGACTAAACTGTCAGGGGTCCTTTACCGTTTATCTCATACCCAAAGCTGGACTCCAAATGCACACTTACCACTAAAATGGAAAGCAAGAGTTGAGATCTCTATTTTGCCTGTGTGAATTTTGTATTCACTTCCTTTCCCACTGGCCTTCAATGCTTCCAACAGCAACTCAAGCATCTTTGTGATTGTTTCTGTGTGGAAAATACTGGCTAGGTGGGCAAGGACTTATTTTTCTCCCTCTAACCCAGGTATAATGGTTTTCCTGTTTGAAAACATCTAGATTATTCAGTGCCGTATGCTGCAGAGAGCTGCAGCTTAGTTATAGGCTGAAACCGTAGCATCTCCAGGTAGGATCAGGAAAGATCCATTTCTAAGATGCTAGACAGCTGACTGCAGTCAGATATTCATTGCAGTGCCCCCAGATGCTGTTGGACCCCCATCAGCCCCACCTACCATGGCCAGTGATCAAGGATGAAGGGAATTTACAGTCCAACAATATCTGGAAGGGCACCATGTTAGCTACCCTGGGTGTCTATCAGGAATGGGGAAGTTCAGGTAGAGGAAGGCCTTTCACCTTGTCTATCCATCCTTTGGGACTCTCCCATGGCCATAGCTTCTCCCAGGCCACGCCCGCTCTCCTCAGGCCACATTCCTCACTCCTGCTTGGGATCATCCTTGTGTAGCTTTGCCTGGCTGGAGTTGAGATTCAGTCTCTTGGTTCCTTGCATGTGTTTGTGTGCAGAAGCTCCATCTTTTGTGGAGCTAGAATGTAACCTACTGAACAAAGGTAAGATCTAGTGCTTCTTTTCTACAAAAGGAGGTGCTGGAACTCGCCGTGAACACCTCCATTGTTCTCTTATAATGGCAATGGTGCCCACCTGAGAGGTGCCAGAACTGAGTTCCAGCAAGTTCCACCTGAAAAAAGTACCGGTAAGCTCCATTCGCTTTGGACACTGTCAACATCACTTTGCCTCGAGCTCCATCCAGCCCCAGCATGCAGCTCCTGGAAGGAATGTGTCCTTGAGATGACAAAAGTCCCCCCACCAGTATAGACAATAAATAGTTAGGGAAACTTCCAAACTTCCAAACTGCTGCTTATGGTTCTATTAAAAATTACCCAGAAATCCATCCAGCTAAGAGGGGAAGATTATGTTCTTCCTCTCCCTCTCACTACAAGAGATGAGGACAGGGATGTTTCACCATGGCTGTAATGACATGGATATGACATGGATTCCTGGAGTCAGATAATGGCACCCGCCATCACCGGAGGCCTTAAGGGATGTAATATGTTAATTAAACAATCTTGCCATTTTGTTCTAAAAGCACAAGGGAAATCTTTTCATAAATTAAAAAGGTGCCACCATATTTCATCTGCCTTTGGATTGCAGGATATAAGTTAATTCTGTCCTTTGTATTTAATTGCAAAAATCAACAAAACACGAGGGCCATATGTTTTCTTACTTAGCTTAAATGTCATACACATGAAACTTCTTGCCTGCTGAGTTTTTCTTAACAGTTTTTTAACTTCCTGATTGTTCAGTGTGAAGACTGAAGAACCATTTAAAAGAACAAAAAATAATGTGGAACTGTATTATTTTCTTTTCACTGAGTTACCAAAATCAAAAGCTTTTTCACTAGATAACCTTTGACAGATAAAAATGTTACCCTCGGAGCATGTTCCCTGGAAGGAGAACAACAGTAGTTTACAATTCCAGTATAATGTAACCCATCAAATTGTCCAAAATATATACTGATTGACCACTCAGATCAATTGCGGAGCTTGGCTGAAGTACCGTATTGGCTCCGATATAAGCTGCACCCGCAAATAAGCCACACCTTTAAAATTTGGCGGCTTGGGGGAGGCTTGGGAGCCGTGGATGGGACAGATGCCATTGCCCTGAGCTCCTGGGCTGCTACCTGGGGGGGGGGGGGAGCCACGCTGCTTTGCTGGCGGCGTAAGGTCACGAATATAAGCCACACTTTAACTTTTCACGATCTGAATTTGGAAAAAAAAGTGTCTTATATTCGGGCCAATATGGTATATATAAATACTACAACACTGGGAAGAAACACACTTGGAATGTTCTATAGCCTTTCATAGAATTTGGAACAGTAGAATAGTGAGCAATAGCAGCTGCTGTCATGGGGGTCTCTGCACTCTCCCCTGGTCTCCCAGAACACAGAGAGACATGAAGAAGATGGAGCAATGAGAGACAAGGTGATGTAGCCTTAGACTGCTGGGGAAGGAACCAGGGAAGAGCCTTATAGAGCCGTGGGAAGGTAGGGACCGTCAGTCCTCTCAACTGCCTCATTGGGCAGGACCTACTGTCATCACTAAGCCTGCGTTGTTTAGCTTTCTTTGGATGACAAATTAACTTTGCTGACAGTGGTAGTTTTTTATTATTATTGCTGACCTACTCCTAAGTCCAGCTCCTGACAGGTAGGCAGGAACTAATTCAGGCTTAGAGCCACAGTCCTCTGGTTTATTTTGTATTCCATTCTGCCTTTATGTCTGCTTTTCATCTACATTTTATTTCTCATAAAGTGCTGACCACTGAAATGTGTGTACAGTGGAACCTTGGTTCCCAAAACGTTTGAAAACCAAGGCACGGCTTCCGATTGGCGCAGGCGCCCCAGAAACAATAGCCGACAGCCACATCAGATGTTCGGCTTCCGAAAAACATTCGGAAACCGGAAGACTTACTTCTGGGTTTTCGCTGTTCGGGAGCCAATTTGTTTGTCAACTAAGCCATTTGAGAACCAAGGTTCCACTGTATTTGCCAAACTTAGGATTCTAGAATCCCCACATGTGTATAGAATCCAGGCTACTGAAATCAGCACGTTCTTCTGAGCTCTGGGAGAGACCTGGGGAGCCTTTAAACTCTGAGTAACTTATAAGGGAATCATCCGGGAAATGCAGGGTGAGTTGGTCTCAGAATTGCTGGTCTTTAGGAAGTTGGGAGTAGTCTGCCAGGGAAATGAACATCCTGCTTTGATCTCTGCAGTGGGATAAGGCAGCTGGAAGTTAGCTCTTCTTTTCCCAGCAAGTTGCGTGCAAAATTTAACCAAGGGGTGCTGGGTGCATTGGCCTTTTGAAAATGGTAACTGCTTTGGCAGCATCCCCAACCCCACCATCCTTGTTTCTGGATCTGTAGGTGACCAAAAAGATGATGGGGTGGCAACAACTACTGTATAGTAAAGCAGAGAGCCAGTGTGGTATAGTGGTTAAGAGTGGTGGACTCGTAATCTGGTGAACCGGGTTTGCTTCCCCGCTCCTCCACATGCAGCTGCTGGGTGACCTTGGGCCAGTCACACTTCTCTGAAGTCTCTCAGCCTCACTCACCTCACGGAGTGTTTGTTGTGGGGGAGGAAGGGAAAGGAGATTGTTAGCTGCTTTGACTTCTGGTAGTGATAAAGTGGGATATCAAATCCAAGCTCTTCTTCTTCTTGCAGTTTGACAAGGAAAGCTCTCCCCAACATCGCAACAAAACCTAGATGTGGAAGTTCACTTTTCACCTAAGTACAGCCAGAGCAAATTGTGCACTAATTAGCGCAGCTATGATAAGACAAACAGAATTGTGTTTTTCACCCTCTTTCAAACCTTGCTAAGTTATAGCTGATATATTTTCTTGCTGATCTTGGAGGATGGATAACTTTATCTGGTGGGTGGTCTCGTATGTGACACAGAGAGGGAAGTTCCATCCAAAAAAATAAGCTATAATAATAACCGTTTGGGATTAGCCTTGGAGACCTATAAATCTTTCATAGCTCAACAGCTCTAGAGAGAGTGATTTCTTTTAAGTAGCCTCATGATTAATAGCAACTTTGTTCTGCTATGAGAACAGGGAAACACATTTTTAAAAGGCTTAATGCTACGAGAAACTAAAAGAACTTAATCTAATATAATGGTTACAATTTGGCACAGTCACACAACTTAGCAGTGGGCATGGAAATGCACATATAGGCCAGGATCCAAGCAAGCTCCGGAGGGGTTTGGTTGCCCCCGCCCCCGCCCAAACAGCAACTCCATATGCCTCATGCCAAATTGCAAACGGAGTTTGACACCAAATGTTGAAAGCAGTTTGAGATATGGCAAGAAGATCAGCTGTTTCAAGGGGGAGGAGGGTGTCAGGAATCTCACTGGGTATGCCGAAGCCTTTGGGCATACCCTAAGTAGCTCTTTGGATCCAAGCCACGAATTGCATGGAATGGAAAGATGTCCGGCTTGAACTCTTGAACTTTATTAAATATAGCACATTTATATGAAATTGCCTAAAGGGATAATATCCTTTTACTCAGCATGCTTTTAATTCCGTACAAGTATTTATTTATTTATGCTAGGGAGTATATTTCCAGTAGCCTCAAGATAACATATATTGTGCAGACCATCTTTCCTTAAATCAACATATTTTGATAGTCAAGGCTGTAAAAGCATTATTTCTTTGTAGATTTGAATCCATTACCAGTTTCATGTAATCAGTACTTACGATTGAGGCTGATCTGACCAGTCTCTTACTGAGATTTGGACTGTGCTTGACCTTCTAAGCATTCTGTATTTTTACAGAATTATTGTGGTATCAGTTGCTGAGCTTAACTTTTGATGTGAACGAACACAAAATGTTGTATCCATTGTAGCAAATGATAGTTGTATAATAATAATAATAATAATAATAATAATAATAATAATAATAATAGACATATATTGGGGTTGTAGAAGCAGAGCTAACAAAACAAAACATCCTTCCCAGTTTGCTAACGTTGCATTTTAAGTTGTCGTGACCTTTCCTGGGACCTTGGGGTGAAAGGCAAGTAATTGATGATGATGATGATGATGATGATGATGATGATGATATTACATAGAGTGTATCATCATTTAATCTGAGTGGCTGCAAAACTAACTCTTGTCTGCTTCCTATAGACAACCTGGATGGAGATAAATAAAAAGGCAGTTACTTGAACAAAATGCTGGTGGGTGGGTGTGTTTATTTTAATTGGCCATGTTGTTTCAATTTCAGATATTAATAAAGGCTGAGGCACGCAACAAGCCTGTCTGAGCAGAACATTAAGTCTGGCTTCAAGAGGTTCACACACTGGATAAAGTGTTGCTCATATGTGTGGCTTGAGAATCTAATGTTAATTATTTAAATACAAGGTTCCTTCATTCAGTCTCTGGGTGGCCCCTCTCGGGTTTTGGCTGTTATTAAAAGAATTTGTAGCATTGCAGGAATAGGATTTTTCAATGAAGAGCCTTAATAATTAAATAAACGCTACATGTTCGAAACACACTTTTCTGATGTTAATGCTGTATTCATTTATTCCCTAATGCTTAAAAAAATATTGCTGCATACTGCATTTCTTTGAGTGGGTTTATCCAACATAGATTTACATCGTGCCTAGGCTAAATGACAAATAACCAAGCAACATTAGCATTAATCATTTCCATTCCTGAATTTACTTTCAAGGCATTGTTGCTGGATAAGTGACTTTTGCAATAAGGCAAGCATTTTTTTTGCTTCTGTGAATATCTGTTTATTTAAGCCATTTATAGAGTGTTTTGCTTCTGAATGTGACTTTTTGATAATGTTTTTTTGAGCTGCTGCATATGATATATATTTAAAAATATATCCAAGCACATTTCCAAACACCAAAGTAAGTTACTGTAAAAAAAAAAGTGCATAAGCTGTGAATCAAGGGCATTTAAAAGTTAAAGGAATGAAGCTTTATTCAGGAGCTAATTATAAAAATCGCATTGGAAACTAGCACAGCTCATCTAGGCACTATTAGTACTACTACTACTATTAGATGTGGACTGCTGGTTATTAGAGATTATTACTATTACTATTATTATTGTTGTTAGATGGGGACTGCAAGACTTTGCTTGCACTATATTCTATGGCTAACCTCTGAGAATAATTATAGATACAGTGGTACCTCGGGTTACTTATGCTTCAGGTTACAGACTCCGCTAATCCAGAAATAGTACCTTGGGTTAAGAACTTTGCTTCAGGATGAGAACAGAAATCGTGCTCCAGTGGCGCGGTGGCAGCGGGAGGCCCCACTAGCTAAAGTGGTGCTTCAGGTTAAGAACAGTTTCAGGTTAAGAACAGACCTCTGCAACGAGTTAAGTACTTAACCAGAGGTTCCACTGTAATCTAACCTAGAGGTTATCAGAGCACAGACGATAGAAATTAGGCTATCCCTGTCCACATACCCTTTTTTCAGTCAGGTACTCAGAACTGTGCAACTATAGACTGTGCAACTGAGACTCCTGGGTATAGGGTGGTATGTAAATTTAAATAACAATGATAATGATGGCGACAGCACACAGGGGAAGAAGAGAGGGAATGTTCTATCTGAGAATCTGAAATGCTTACCCTGATGAAACAGTCACCTATGCTCAACATTCAATTCCCTACTTACTTTGAAATATTTTCCATTTTTAAATCATTGGAGCCTACATATGAAGCAAATGGAAGGTTGAGGTTCAAAAGTATAAACATAGAAAGTTCATGAAAAGTTTTAAATGGCACTCAGTTTTAGGATGAATTCTCTTTATTTCTAGTATAAAAACATTTCTGATATACCACAGCATATCTGGGTTTGTTTTATTTTAATTGATAACAATTGAACAGGAGGATTATGCAAACTTGCAATCATTTAAGAATAGCCTTCAGTATGCTATAGTGAATATTTTAAAATGGTAAAAACTATGATATATTAAATAATTCCAGAAAGACATGCAAATCAGACTTGATTTTTTAATTTTTAATTTGAAAACCCACAAGCTCTTCCTTGCATGTGAATTAAGTATGAAAATATTTGAAACAGCCAGGACTTTTGAATGAAGATTGATTCCTTATACATTGATTTCCATGAAATGCCTACTATTCGCTTGGGCCTTCAGGAACTTAGTGTCCCAGGGACTGAATAACTGTAAATATGATAATGTACTGTAGATTTTAGGAATAGTAGTGTTTTTATTTATTTTATTTTATTGTGAAACATTTTGTAATGGTATTTTATGTTTTACACTACCCTGGGCCCATTTGGGATGAAAAGTTATTTAGAAATAATACTAATTATAATAGTAATAAAGGTAAAGGTAAAAGGACCCCTGACCATTAGGTCCACTCGTGGCCGACTCTGGGGTTGTGGTGCTCATCTCACTTTATTGGCTGAGGGAGCCGGCGTACAGCTTCCGGGTCATGTGGCCAGCATGACTAAGACGCTTCTGGTGAACCAGAGCAGAGCACGGAAATGCCGTTTACCTTCCCGACAGAGCGGTACCTATTTATCTACTTGCACTTTGACAAGCTTTTGAACTCCTAGGTGGGCAGGAGCAGGGACCGAGCAACGGGAGCAATGGGGATTCGAATCGCCAACCTTCTGATCGGCAAGTCCTAGGCTCTGTGGTTTAACCCACAGCGCCACCCGCATCCTTTAATAACAGTAATAGTAGTTATTATAATGATAGCAGCATCGGCTTTGGCAAATGGATGTTAGTGTTAACCTGATGGAATTGGCAGCCTTTGTGAAAGAGGTATGGCAAACTCGCACCTCTGTTTTGCCTTCAGTTGAGATCCTGTTAAAGGAGCTTCCTACAATATTTTATAACACCTCACTATTACACATCCTCCAATGATATCACACACATGAGATTGTGCCCTTTTGTATCTTGTGGATACAAAATACAAAAATTACCAAGGATGGTGAAGTAAGTGTTTAATCCTCACTGGCCTTCTGCTTTGTCTATTTTCTAATGCCTCACTATTACACATCCAGCAGATGCAAAACTGGCAACAGCAGTTTCCAGCATGAGCTAATGACTGGTCCAAGGTCACATTGTGACCATCATGGTAAATTGAGGGTTTGAATCTGGTTCTCCCTGAGTAGTATGAGATTCATACTAATAGTAATATGACACCGGTCTTGAAAGACCTACATTGGCTCCCAGTACGTTTCTGAGCACAATTCAAAGTGCTGGTGTTGACCTTTAAAGCCCTAAACAGCCTCGGCCCAATATACCTGAAGGAGCGTCTCCACCCCCATCGTTCTGCCCGGACGCTGAGGTCCAGCGCCGAGGGCCTTCTGGCGGTTCCCTCATTGCGAGAAGCAAAGCTACAGGGAACCAGGCAGAGGGCCTTTTCGGTAGTGGCGCCCGCCCTGTGGAACGCCCTCCCATCAGATGTCAAAGAGATAAATAACTACCTGACATTCAGAAGACATCTTAAGGCAGCCCTGTTCAGGGAAATTTTTAATGTATTATATTTTAGTGTTTTTTTGGTTTCTATGGAAGCCGCCCAGAGTGGCTAGGGAAACCCAGCCAGATGGGCGGGGTACAAATAATAAATTATTATTATTATTATTATTCCATTACAGTGGTACCTCGGTTTTCGAACGTAATCCATTCTGGAAGACCGTTCGACTTCCGAAACGTTCGAAAACTGAGGTGCAAAGGGCGGTCTGCAAATTTAGTGGATAAAATTGAAAAACGTGCAGTGGAAGCCTTCCAAGGTGTTCGACTTCCAAGGTGCGTTCAAAAATGGAAGCATTTACTTCTGGGTTTTTGGTGTTCAAAAACCGAAACGTTCAGCTTCTGAGATGCTCGAAAACCAGGGTACCACTGTATTGCGTTGCACTGGTTCTCATGACATGACTGCAGCGTCACAGCTCTTGGCTTTTGCTGCTTATAGTAACTACTTTTTTTATTCTAAATTTTAATACCTTGTTGCAGGACTTCTTGGGTTGGTCCAAAATAAAAAAGGAGCACTGCCTTTTTTAATTTAATCTGAAAAGTATGAACAAAGACATATTTATTCCAGCTTTACCTGTAGAAAGTATAGTCAGTGTTACTGCGCAATCTGTATAATCTAGTGCCACCTTCCTTAACCTTCGTTCCCCAGATGGTTTTGAACTACAACAACCATCATCCATGACCACTGGCCATGCTGGCTAAGAATGATGGGAGTTGTAGTCCAACAACATATGGGAACCCAAAGTTGAGAAAATGTGATCTAGATTAATTCTAGTGAAACACTAGAGAGAAATTGCTAAATAAAGGAGGAAAACTTGTTCCCTCAAAATAAAAGAGGACGCAGGATGTGTGTGTGTGTGTGTGTGTGTGTGTGTGTGTGTGTGACAACACACAATTATGCACAATACTAATCTATTGAACTAAATGTCTGTCAAATTTATAAGTGCACATTTGTTTTTATTCTGAGATATTTGAAATTTAAACTCCTATAAAACCATTTTAAAACTGTTCATTGCAAGTATGTGCAATGTTCAGTCCTTTGGGGAAAATTAGTGTCCAATTCAGATTAATTTTTGCTTTAATTGTGCCTTTGGTGACAGATGATGAAAAGTCAATTACATAAACTACTTGAGTCTCATGCAGTTCAATTATAAAATTCACATTTACACAATTAAGTAAAACTATCTACTAACAATAATAAAGATGCTACTTCAAAGGTTTTCTTAGTGCTGAATTTTCCAGCTTAATGGATTTCTGTGTGTTCAGGAGAATGAGAAACCTGTGATGTCATACCTGTAATAAGAGTCAAATTAAGCCAAATTTCATAAAGCGTGTTCTCCTTCATGGAGAGCACGTGTTGCGGTGGGGACCGCCAGGACACGCCAAAGTTGGGGGGCGGGCTAATTGATCGTTGGCCACTGATGCGATTGGGGCTTCCCTTGTTGTTGGGAAGAAGTTAATGTTGCCACTTATTGATTGACAGCCAGAAATAGTAAAACTCCTTGCACGAGGCTAGGGCTTCCTCTTTTCGCACGTGCATCGGATTCTCCGTCCCTCCCTCCCTAGAATAGGGTTGTTCGCTTTGACCTTGCTATGCCTGTCATGGGGTCGTCTGCTTTGGAGCGGGGGCCTGGTAGGAATTTTGTCCATCTGGCTGATTGGCTGGGGCCATTTGGTTTTTGCCTACTGCGTAGCAAATCGTCACAACTTGTAAGGTTCACAGTTAGGCATTGGTTTATGGTTTGGTTGGTTGAGGGGCATGGATTGGCTGTGCCTGCCCCTCTAATGCTGCTGCTGCAAGGGATTCCATTAAAGGAATTGGGAGCTAACTATTGCTTGTCCACTCTGTCCAGGGGGCTCGGGCCATAGCAATGAGCTCCTGGTTGCATTTGGGGTGAGGGCAGGTTCCCTGCTCCGTCGCTACCCCCAAGTGTATTCCCCCATTCTGACTTTCGCAGGTGTGCGGAATGTCAGTCTGTCCCCCATGGTGGGGGCAGATAGTCACAACCAATGCCTACGCAACCACTCACAAATTTGTATTTTAATAAAGTTGTGGCCAAAATTATGCCAAAAATCTTAAACAAAAATTTCTGTGTGATGTGTGAGTTATTGGGGTGGCCCTGGGGACCTCGACACGCAATAGTATCCCATCTTCAGATGGTGGGAAATATTTTTTCTTTGATTGTATATTCTGTCCTAAATGGTTAGATTTAGTATCCTTCAAGGAACATAAAAAGCAAAGGTAATAATGTTTTACATATTTTTATTTATGTACATTACCTTGAGTCATTTTGAGAGAGGCAACTAATGATGCAATCCTAATCACACTTACTTGGGAGTAAGCCCCATTGAATGTAATAGGATTTACCTTTGAGTAGATGTGGTGAGAGTAGATGGAAGTGAGAGTAGCTGGAAGTAGATGGAAGTGAGAGCTGGACCATAAAGAAGGCTGATCGCCGAAGAATTGATGCTTTTGAATTATGGTGCTGGAGGAGACTCTTGAGAGTCCCATGGACTGCAAGAAGATCCAACCTATCCATTCTTCAGGAAATCAGCCCTGAGGTGACACTGGAAGGACAGATCCTGAAGCTGAGGCTCCAATACTTTGGCCACCTCATGAGAAGAGAAGACTCCCTGGAAAAGACCCTGATGTTGGGAAAGATGGAGGGCACAAGAAGAAGGGGATGACAGAGGACAGGATTGTTGGACAGTGTTCTTGAAACTACCAGCATGAGTTTGACCAAATTGCGGGAGGCAGTGGAAGACAGGAGTGCCTGGCGTGCTCTGGTCCATGGGGTCACGAAAAGTCGGACACGACTAAATGACTAAAGAACAACAGGTGTGGTTAGGATGGGCCTGCAAGAAATTCAAATGACAACAATAAGCAGTTGGGCAAACCAAAATGTCACAACATTGTGACAAGCTTTCAAGTATAAAACCAGGGCAGAATTGACAATTGGAGAACAACAATTATTCATTCATTCATTGAATTATATACTGCCTTACTACCAAGGCACCCAAGGTGGTATACAATTTTAAAGCACTAACACAAATTATATAAGATGTAAAATTGAGGGAGGAGAGACAGTGAATCTTAAATTGTCCTCTTAAACAATAGTTTCAAAGCGGCACAGCTTCCATCCCCACAGAAAACAAAAAAATTTCCAGGCTTGCAGATGAATTCCAGGATTGCATAAAAGTGGCTTTTATGTCACGTGAAAACACAATGACAATGTAGAAATTAATAGTTAGGAAAACATCTTCAGCATCTCATATTATTTACATTTTGGGCCCGAAACCTAATAAAACCTATGAAACCTAAGTGGGCTGTGAATTACACAGTCTGGAAATCGCAGCTCTATGCAATGCTTGTATTATTCAGAAACATACATTGCATTGTAATCTGAGTTTTTCATAACTGTAGAAAATCCTCATGTTTGTTTAACGGGAAACAGGAAGTGATTGGCTTAGGAAAGGCGACAGCAAGGACAGATCTGTAATTGACTCTGTTATGTGTTCATCTGCAGAACGCTTAAATAAAGCAGCTTGATTCTGAATATAGACTGAAACAAAGAGAAATAATGTTGAAGACGTGCAGTTGCTCATTCAGCAAAAGCTACTTAGAAAATGCTTGTGTAATAATAATTAGGGGAAATAATTGTTCTTTTACGTGGTTACTACATTTTATTTTAATGGAACATTTTGAATTAATAAACCCACCCATACTCATCTTCTGTCAGTAATAACTATTGTGTATCTTATCAGATAATTAACGACCATAAACATAACAGAACTATTCCAGACCAGTAGCACATTTATTTCTTTGCCTATTGCTTAAGAAATTAAAAAAGAAGTCTTAATAAAGTAATAGAAATTCCAATTTTCTCATTTGCATTTTATATTTTATTGTATCAGTGCAACTCCACTGACATCAATAGAGATGCTGTCAGGAAATGAAATGATTTGTCAGGCCAGACTGCAGAATTTATTTATTTTTTGCAAGAGCCAGACTTTATGAGACTTGAAGAGGAATCTGAGGTGGCTGCTCCAAGCTGGGCAATTAGAATGCCAATAGGAAACAGAGTAGAGTTCAAGGCAGTGAAGAAAATGAATAAGAATCCAATTTAGGGGACAAGGTGTAAGGTAACAAGTCTCATAGCAACTTGCTACAAAACACAGATCATGCATATAGCCATTTTTTATCATCAGCCCTCCCTGAATATTACTCAGCTGTTGATGTAAACCTGTTCCATCTAGATCAGGGGTGCCCGAACTTTTTTCAAAGAAGGCCAGATTTGATGAAGTGAACATGTGTGAGGGCCAACCAAAATTGTTGGGCTTTTTTTAGGATTGAAGTTGTTGAGCTTTGACCCCAATAAATAAACTGCCACAGGGCCTGGATAAAACCAGCTGGGGGATCAGATTAGGCCCCCAAAATGGACTTTGGACATGCCTAATCTAGATTCAGGTAGGTAGCCGTGTTGGTCTGACGCAGTCGAAGTCCCATATTTTTTGCTCCATAAGACGCACCTTTTTCTCCCTAAAAAGTAAGGTGTCTTATGGAGTGAATGCATGGTCCCTGGAGCCGAATTGCCCAGGGGCAAAAAGCAGATCATGCTTTTTTTTTTTTTTTTTTTTTTTTGAAAGAGGGAAGTGGGTGTTGAAACAAAGCCACTGATTGGGGAGCGAGATAAGGGACGCTAGCAATAAAGGAGGTTGCCTGGGAGGGTGGAGGTAAAGACAGCAAACTTGCAAGGAGAGGAGACAGGAAGAATAAAGCAATGAGGATAGAAATTAGAAGAAAAGGAGGAGCAAAAAACTGCTCCAGCTAAGGAACAGACACTAAGGCAAACAAGAGGGAAGGGTTGAAAGGAAGCAGCTGATGGGTAAGCAATCGGTGAAAGAGATAAGGGATGCTAGCGATAAAGGAGGCTGCCTGGGAGGGGGGAGGTAAAAGCCCATGGATCCTCAGGATTTTTACATTGGGTCAACCCAAATTCACCATCAGATCACATAGCATGTCTATGGCTACAGCCTGCACCTAAAAAATCATGCATCCACTGTTTCGTTCAGAATATTTTTTTTCTTGTTTTCCTCCTCTAAAAACTAGGTGCGTCTTATGGTCAGGTGTGTCTTATGGAGCGAAACATATGGTATATAAAAAAATTGTCCAGTAGCACCTTAGAGACCAACTAAGTTAGTTCTGGGTATAAGCTTTTGTGTGCATGCACACTTCTTCAGATACACTGAAAAAGAAGTCATCAGACCCTTATATATAGTTGGGGGGTCTCAGGAGGGTATAGGAGATGGGTGATTGACTCAATGGGTATGGTAAACCTGTTGACTACTGATAACGACTGCAATTAGTCCTACAGGAAAAAGCAATGGATAGTATGCAGATGATTAGCATATGTAATGAGACAGGAATCCAATATCTCTATTCAGACCAGGTCTCTCCATAGTTTTCAGTTTAGTGATAATTCAGCAACTTTCCTTTCAAGTCTGTTTCTGAAATTCTTTTGTAATAAGGCAGCTGCTTTGAGATCCTGTATTGAATGTCCTGGGAGATTGAAGTGTTCTCGTACTGGCTTCTCTGCCTTGTGATTCCTGATGTCAGATTTATGTCCATTTATCCTTTGGCATAGGGTTTGGCCTGTTTGTCCAATATAAAGAGCTGAAGGGCACTGCTGGCATTTGATAGCATACACAATGTTAGAAGATGAGCGATTCCAGCTAGGTGCATTACAGAGAGGGAAGCAGCATTCTGGCGCAAAAGCTGAGCTAGATTGTGAATCACATGAACAAGTAGCTATTCCATGTGTGGTCCTTTTCTCCAGTCAAGCAGCTTGATGCTGTGCACAGGGCTGGATTTATTTTTGATGAGGCCCTGAGCTACTGAAGGTAATGGGGTCCTTTATATGTCCAGCTGTCCTTTGTCAACAACAAATTGTCACTGTTTTTCATATTGAATATATGTTATATGGTAATTTATGGACCTAGTAGATATCTAAAGCCATTTGGACATGCAGAATGTAGGCACCCTATATATATAAATGAGCAAACCAGTGATATTTTAGGGAGCAGGTACTGTAGCAGGCAGGGCCCATTACATACATCATAGGAGCCTACACAACACAAAACACTGTTGCTGTATGTAGGTTTTATTTTATAAGTTTTTTTAACTTATATTTTGGCTCGCCAGAGCAGCGATGTCACGCTGGCCACGTGACCCGGAAGTGTCTCCGGACAGCGCTGGCCCCCGGCCTCTTGAGTGAGATGGGCGCACAACCCTAGAGTCTGTCAAGACTGGCCCGTACGGGCAGGGATACCTTTACCTTTACTTTATTTTGGAAATGTACATCCAGTGTTTTTTAATTTTTTGGGGGGGGGGCCCAAGAGAGTGGGGCCCTAAGCTATAGCTTGTTTAGCTTATACATAAATCCGGCGCTGGCTGTACACATGAGTGGCTTTTGAAAGGCAAAAATCCCAGAGCAAGTTCTGGATTGACTTCCTTTAGACACCCTCATCAAGCCACTGATTGAAAGGAATGTGTGTGTGTGTGTGTGTGTGTGTGTGTGTGTGTGTGTCTGTGTCTGTGTGTGTGTTCCATGTACATAGCCCTGTTAATGCCATGCACACTGTATTAATTTGTGCAAATCATTCTCTAGACAGAATGTCAGCGAACTTTCACTGGTGCCCAGATAAAACGTGTGGCCAGCATTGCAACATTCGTTCTTTCCGCCTTGGCCCTTATAACGAAGGGCTGTAGCCAACCCTGCAGGTCCCCTCACACAACAGACTTTGGTGGATGCAAAGACGTGCCTAGGCCTCTATTTCCTTAGTTGTCTGGTGTTGCGCCACCACGTGCACCAATGTTTTGTTGTTCTGTTATGCCATATGTCACAACGGATGTTCAGGCACTATTTCTGGACAAAGCTTGTGCCCTGTATGTTTCAAAGGTGGAATTGGTGGAATTGAAGGTCTGTCAGCATAGAAATGTGTGGAGAAATACGACACCTTTTAATGGAAGAGCACGGAATGGTAAATAGTCCATTTAATTTCACAAAAGTGCTTCTGGGAACAACTTTGTATGACAAATACTACTTAAGAATTTCTATATTTAACGGCAAGGCATAAGTACAGCATGTCATTTTATACGAAATGTGGGTTTGTTGCTGTCTGATGTGAAGCTTAAGTGCAGGTATTTTAGAGACAGCCATCTATTTAGTGAGCCTACCATTTTCGTGCCATATTGTTTGACTGACTGACTTGCCTGCCAAGCCATTTATTACACTTCCTAGGGGGAAAAGGCAAATGTCCTTCTAAACATTCTTTGTGATAATCACTAGCAGACTTAATGAAACTTAGTTACAGCTACTTGGTGTCTTATAGTACTCTGGTGGGGAAGGTAGGAAGTGTGTCAGATTATACCTATTCAATCAACTTGTGCAGCCAGGGGTAATTTTCCAGGCTGCTGCATGACGAATTATGCATGCAACTTCAGTTATTGTTGGTAGCTCTACAATTAATCCTTGATTGTCATATTGCATATGTACTCCTGCAAGTACTGTGCTTTAACAATGGAATCTAAAAATAATTGGTCAAGTCTTCAGTGCCTGCAAATTGGTTTTGCTTCGTTAGCATCTATGGAGCTCAGGCAGTTTTCACCAGCTGAGAATCCATCTCAAGGTGGCTGACTAAAATAATTAATGGAAATGGCCTTCTAATACAGGTGAATTAAAAAGGGTCTCAGCGGCATGGTTTGTGCCAGCTTGTTAAGACGGGGATGCTACCCAGTATATGGATTTGTTTTCAAAATTATGAGCAAGAATTAATGTCTTTGTGGCTTTGAAATGCATACCTGGCATGCACAACTCTGTATTTGTAGATGTTCCATCCCTATAAATAAGGTTGGGAGAATATAAAAAGAAGGGAGTGAATAAACGTGCCATTTTCCTGTGGTGCTTGTGAGTTTACTCTGTGGCCAAGAAAGCTCAGATTGAGTTGAGACATAAAGCTGAGGGATTCAGACAATGCTGAGTAGAATCTCTTCTTATTTGGCTTATTCCCATCTCACAGTATTTCTGAAGACAAAATTTTTCCCATTTTACTACCAGAAATAGGAAGAGTTGGTGTTAGTTTTCATTTTAAGCCAATGAAATGGAGGACGAAAGGCAGTATCTGTACATATTGAAATAGCTGTCTCTGTCATACAGCAGGATGAAGTGAGCTGTTTAACATAGCACCTGAGAGCACAGTAGAAGAAGGCAGGAATTGTGGACTTAATGGTTCAGCAGCACTTTTTAGTATTGGCAGTTGCAAGGTGGCAGGCAACCTGGGCCTCTGAGAGCAAAATGTCTTTGGCCAGCCCTGCATATTAATTCCATGACCATCTAGTGTAGATCAGATGCCACAGCTGATCACAACTTTGGAGCTAGAAGCTAACTTAGATGCAATTTCTTCCCATGCCGCTGAGATTTGATTTCCCCAGTATGAAGACCCCAGATTGTGATTAACGGATCCCATATTTATATAATTGTTAGCCAGTGATTTGTTTTGTGTTTTTAAAGGATTGTGCTATTTTTATGGAGTTTATGTATCTGTTTGCCTTGTTGTAGCCTTATGTAAAGAGCAGCAAATATTATTTCAATAAATAGATTAGTGGAAGTTGGCATCTGCATTACTAGTTTTTTGGATTCCAAGCTTCTGGCTTCTTGAGAGGCGGGATGAACAGGCAGGCATGTCTTGTGGCAACTTGGGTTCAGGACTTTTCAGTTGTTGTGCCCAACCCTGGGAGTCACTTTTCCACTGTCATCGCCACTTATTCACCCAAGTATTTGCTGATATTTTGTTACTAGGCAATTTGTTCTTGCAGATTTTGTATCATTGAACCTAGGTTCAACCTAAATTAGTCATGTTCATTAACTTCCATTGGGTCTACTCTGAGTAGGACTCTATTGTAATGATGGGATCTAGTGTGTTTTTGTATTGACATTTTCTTTGTATGCTGTGCTCTGAGAATTTTTTTTAAAGAAGGGTGGTATATAAATGCTTATAACCACCATCATTATTAACAAGAACTTTTGCAGACTTGATGTTGTCTGAGTGCAGGGAAAGTGCAGTGTGGTCCTTGCTGTATTATTGTCCCAAGGTTCACTGCAAAAATAAAATCTACATATATCTTCAAAGTGCTCTTTCATTTGAGTGCCTGCATTGAAACAGAGGTTTGGTATTAAAGTGAAACATCAAAGTGTAGCTTCTAAATATTTATTGCAATGCCTGATTACATTATTTTCAATTTTTACAGTTCCAGCTTTGATAGAGTGATATACAAAATTATTGAACCTCTCAAAGTTGCTTCTCTGAAGCCACTCAGTTGGAAAAAGAAAAAAGAATGATTGAATTGAGTGAATTCTGTGCAGTGCAATAATTATTTCAGGTTATTTGGTCATTATTACAGATTATGCATTTCATGTTAGGAATATAAAAATATAATTATTATTTTCTAGGGATCCTCAAGGAACTGCAAATTTTCATATGCCATGTAACCCAAACTTATAAACATTTTTAGTTGAGGATAAAATGCCTGGCTGCACTTATTGACTGATCTACACAAATAAATGACTGCAAAATTTTACAACAACAAATGTTTGTATTAATTGCATGTTGTTATCAGGTTAAAAAAAATATCTGTGGTACTATATAACCAAAAATGAAGTTAAATGTTTTGATTTTACAACCAACATTGATTGTCATTTAGCGGTTTTTGCTCGGATAAGGATAAATCAGTGATAGAACCTATTTGGTTATTTGTAATAGTCCATATTCATCTACATTTTGCTTATGTCTTTTGAACACACTTGATGATTGTTCTGATTTCTTGGAGGGGCAACACTGGTGTTCAGAAGAGTTGTAAGCTTAGCATGCTCTCTCAGACTTCTCATGTTATCTGATGGAACAAGGAGTTGCACTAAAGCAGCTCTCATGCCTCAAGTAATGTGAAAATTGGTGGGTGGGATTGGGCTGGCAGGAAAGAATGACTTTGTGCCTTCTCATTAGCCCATCGAGTGGCAGACCTGGGTACCATGGTGCCCTGTGTGAGGCTTGCACCCCTTCCTGAATCCTCATGTTGCCTCACCATGGAGGAAATGTTGTACAGCTCTTACCACCAGAAAGTTCTTCCTGTTTCTTAGGTAGAATCTCCTTTCTTGTAACTTGAATCCATGGGTTTGGGTCCTAGCCTCCAAGGCAGGAGAAAACAACTTTGCTCCATCTTCCATGTGGCAGCCCTTTAGATATTTGAAGTTTGCTATCATATCTGCTCTTAGTCTCCTCTTATACAGGCTAAACATTCCCAACTCGCTCAACCATTCCTCATAAGGCTTGGTTTCCAGACCCTTGGTCGTCTGGCTCATTCTCTGTCACACACATTCCAGCTTGTCAATACCCTTCTTGAACTGTGTCACCCAGAACAGGACACAGTATTCCAGGTGTGGTCTGACCAAGGCAGAACAGAGTGGTATTATGATGTCCCTTGATCTGGACACTGTACTTCTGTTGATGCAGTCGAGTATTGCATTAGCTTTTTCTTTCTGCTTCATCACAGTGTTAACCCACGTTAAGCTTTTGGTCCACTAAAACCCCTAGATCCTTTTCACATGTACTACTGGCAAGCCAGGAGTCCCACATTTTATATATGTGAAGCTGGGAAGTGTATGTCCTAGGCATCCTCAGCCAAAGAAAGCACACATCTTATAGTTAATTCTTTATTGACAGAGGTATGCACTCACAGCAACTCTCACGGTGCCCCAGGAACCCATGCACACTCTCTTCTAGCCTCTGTGCCTTGTGGACCAGTTGCAGCAGCAGAGGAACCATGCTCCCCACCCCCACCCCCAGCTTATGTACCATTATCTGACAGGGTGTGTGTGTGCAACCTGAGGTTTCTCCTACATGGAGACTGTTGCTACTCTTCCCTCTTGTTCTAGGAGACAGAAGAATGGAGGATGTCAGGGATTTGACTGGCCTGTCCCTCTTCAGAGCAGCCTCTTCCTCCAACACATCCTGCATGTTCATCTCCATCCCTGATGGTCTTTCCCCTGCTCTCGTGGGTGAACTAAACCCCATAAATCGCTGCCCCCCTCTCCTGGGTCAATCCCCATGCCACCTGCCTCTGCCACATCACTAAGGAGAGCCCCGCCAGACCTCGCCAGTGTAGGACGTTACATTTGTCCCTATTGAAATTCATTTTGTTAGTTTGGGCCCCCGTCCAATCTCCAGTCTGTTAAAATAAATCTGTCTTCTGCAGCATTAGCTACCCCTTCCTGTTTGGTGTCACCTGCAGATTTGATTATCATCCCCTCAGTTCCTTCATCCAAGTTGTTTATAAAGATGTTGAACAACAACAGGCCCAGGACAGAACCCTGCAGCACCCCACTTGCCACTTCAGCCATGAAATGAGGTGTGAGGGTATTTCTTTGAGCTAAAGGAAGCAACCTGTCTCTTACCCTTAAACCAGAGGTAGCCAACATGCATATACTTTAGACTACAACTCGCTTCAGCCCCAGCCAGCATGACCACTGGTGGGGCGTGATAGGAGCTGTTGTCCACAACATCTAGAGGGCACCATTTTGGCTGCCCATACCTTGAACATACAATTGCCCCTTGGCCCAGGACATGTGTTGCTTGTTCTCACCTTTAGCGTTTGGAAAAGATTGGAAAGGTTATTTCAATGCCATCATTTAATTTTATTTTTGCAAGGGACTCTAATCCTCTATTACCCTGATTAATGTCCCTTCCACCTACATCTTGGGCCTGAAGGGTGACAAACAGATTGTGCTTGGTATTGTACCAAGTGTGTAATTTCTAATCATTGTTAAAATGATGCATTTGCATATGAAGGGCCTCACTAGATCAAATCAGAGAACATTCAGATCCTCAGAGAACCTTGCAAGGAGAGTACAGAAGTTGACGCCCTACCTGTTGTGATCTTAACATTGGAAGCCTTCAATCTTGAAGGTTCCATGCAGGGATAGCGAACACTTACCTATCTTCTGTGAATTTGTATGACACTTATTAAAGTCACCTGTGCTTAATTGCCTTCATCTGCACATTTTGAGGGCATGCCGATCATTTGTTGCTTGCTATTTGCCTACTAGTTTGTTTCTATGTCATAATTCGTGTTTAACATAAATCACGCTAACACCCTCCCGACTGCTTGCATCGAATAGAAACATTATGCGATTTAAAGGATTAGTTTTCATAGTTATATGCCATAATGTTCATGGGGATATAAATATCTACCACTTCAGAAGATAACTTCATATGTAGTGCGGATAAACTACTGCACATCTGAGGGCAAATTGGGGCATCAACCATTTGGTTTGCCAGCTCAACTGTGGATTTTACTAAGTCTTAGCCAACTAGGGCATGTCAATCTTTCTGTCACTAAACTTCAATTTGAATGCTAGCTATGAAATTTAATCTCCTCAAAATCATTGGAGAAATTCTGTTACTCCACTAAGCATCTTGATTCATAAGAAGAGTTGTCATAAGCAGCAGAATAGCAACGATAAGGCAGCGGTTGTGGAGTTGACTGCCTTGATATGGTCTCTACTGTAAAAGTAAACTTAGCAAAATACTAAGTCATCACCTCCTATTAATTTAACTGCATCAGGATATGAAACACATGATACATAATTCTGATACATTAATATTAAGACTTTTCTGCATGATAGGTGCAAAGGTAGTCATTGAACAATTTCAGCTGGATTTTTTAAAAGGTATGTAACAACAATAAGGGACGCGGGTGGCGCTGTGGGTAAAAGCCTCAGCACCTAGGGCTTGCCGATCGAAAGGTCAGCGGTTCGAATCCCCGCAGCGGGGTGCGCTCCCGTTGTTCGGTCCCAGCGCCTGCCAACCTAGCAGTTCGAAAGCACTCCCGGGTGCAAGTAGATAAATAGGGACCGCTTACTAGCGGGAAGGTAAACGGCGTTTCCGTGTGCGGCTCTGGCTCGCCAGAGCAGCGATGTCACGCTGGCCACGTGACCCAGAAGTGTCTCCGGACAGCGCTGGCCCCCGGCCTCTTGAGTGAGATGGGCGCACAACCCTAGGGTCTGTCAAGACTGGCCCGTACGGGCAGGGGTACCTTTACCTTTACCTGACAACAATATATCTTATCTCTTCTCTCCCTCCTATTCTGGCTCATGAAGAATCAATAATCAAGAGCATTTCTGCCATATGAGCCTGTTAATGCCTTATTTCAGGTATCTTCAAGTCAGATATTAGGTGGTTGGTTGCTAGAGAGGGCCTTTTTTGTGGTGTTGCCCTTGTCTTTCAGGAATGTTTGCTCAGTGTCTTCACTTTTATCATGTAGTTGCCAGGTGGAAACTGTTTTATTTTCTTAGGCTCTCGGTTAGTGGCATCATGTTATTTTACATTAATGATGGCTAGTACTATTTTTGGTTATAAGTTTATCATTCATTTTATATTTGAGTTGAATTAAATTATATTGCTGTTTAATAGATTGTTGCACACTTTTGGTGCAGTATGTGGAAGTGAGCAGTGCAAATGTTTCATCTAAAACAAATAAAATTGTTTCTATATGAGCAATCCAGTTATGAGTGTGAGACATATTGTCTATTGTCTCAATCTGAGTCATGGGTGTGACTGAGGGCCTCCTTTCCCCTCTTCCCTCTCCAATTTGATATTTGGCAGGATACAGACTTCCAGTAATATGATGCAGATTACTAAAAAAAACCCAGGTAGATAAGCAGCAATCCTGAAATGGTTTTAAAGGTGGTTGTTTTTTAACTGAAATATAAATACTTCGGTGGTGTTTATGGTGAAGATGGTCCCTCCACACAACCGCCCCCCAAGAAAGAATTGTATAAATTGTTTGATTCATATTGGGTTCCTTATCTAGCAACAACACTAGGCCTCATCCTAGCTCATAAAAAATGCTCAGACGTTGCTAGTCTCTTTTCTCTGAATCATGAAAAGCAGGGAAGAAATTGCTTCCCTTTCATATTTTCCTATCAGAAATCCACCCCACATGAATGGGAAAAATCAGCATCATGGTGCATTTAGATAACTATAAATTTAGTTAACAGTAGTCACCTTTACATAGTAGCTGAAATTTTGCAACAGCTACCTGGATTTTAGTTTTGAAATAAGATTAGTTAAACACAGGTATTTTATTTTTAAGCCACATCAGCAAAGGTGTCACTAATAGGCAAAATAGTTCATAAATGTTCAAAGACTAATTGAAACTTAACCCTGTGTGCTCTCCCTTTCCTCTTAGTGGGAAAATTCCACTGAAAAATAAAAGATCTTGTTTGGTATTTTAAGACCCATTGCTTCTATCTTACAGCAGCTTCAGATCTCTGTTACCAAATAATTCATATGCAGTCAGCACACATTAAAATTTGAAAAAAGGAGTGGCAGAGGAAAAGAGAGGGAAAGAGAAAGCTTTGAAGCAGAATTTTCTTTCATTAAATTAGTGAATATGACAAGGTTATGTAATGTTCCAGAGGGATGAAGAGCTGCACGTCACTAACCTTTTAGATTCAAGAGGCTTTATCCTTTTCATTTGCTGCTGGATAAAGGCTTAACACTGGATTAACTGGCAAGTTCCTTTTTTAATTCAGGTAGATAAAGCCCCTATCCAGATTTTATATATAATTATTTATCATATGCAATATAAAAATAAGCACTACGCATGTACAGATAACTGTATTTCTACTTCTGCATGTGTGTCATATGTGTATGCGTGTAGAGATTTTCATACTGATTTGGTACATTTGCATATCGACCTGTCAAGATGATTCCTACTATCTTCTGTGACTGAGATACAGAAGAAGCACTACAGCTGATCAAAGAATGGACCATTGTTAAAAGGGTCCCTTACCTTTATGACAATATTGCTGCTAAATGGCATTTCCTTGCCAATATGCAACTCACTATTGGAAAGCAATTATTAAAAATAAATGTGGATTTATTGCCAACTTTAGATCTGAACTTTGTACCTTTACACAGCCAGTTAACATGTGATAATGTTGGTCTTTGGGAGGTCAAAAGTTAGACTTGCTGATTCAACTATTACAAGCATAACAGCAGGCCAGTCAACTTTTTTCTGGCCAGGTGGCAACCGTATGTTTCAGATAAAGGTAGCTCTGCTTTCTGAGATCCTTTTAGATGGATATACCCCCTGTTTGCAAAGCTCCATCGCAGAGTTATGCTCCTTCCACAAAGGGAGGTCACCATGGGCTTCAAACTGGTGAAAGGATCCATGTCCTTTCCTGCATTTTCAGGGACTTAAATTCCAAGTGAACCACTTCAGAACCAGTTTAAGAGATAATTCAGCAACTCCTTACACTAATACAACTGCAGTGGTGCTAATGGGATTATACCAGGCATCTCCAAAATCGGCCCTTCAGATGTTTTGGGACTACAACTCCCATCATCCCTAGCTAACAGGACCAGTGGTCAGGGATGATGGGAATTGTAGTCCCAAAACATCTGGAGGGCCTAGTTTGGGGATGCCTGGATTATGCCATTGTACATATCCATCAAAAACTTCTGAAGTTTTTGATCTCAACTACTTAAAATGGGGGCAGGGGGGCAGGAAAATAGGGATGTTTCATGGGGAGAGTCCAGAGGACTCCAGGCCACTCCCCCGGGCCTGAGGTATCTCTCCCTTGACTTAAAGTGCAATAGCCATGGAAGGACTTATGTTGTTGTTGTTGTTGTTGTTGTTGTTTTGCAATAGCATATCATATAATCAACATAAATTACAGTGGTACCTTGGTTCTCAAACTTAATCCGTTCTGGAAGTCGGTTCCAAAACCAAAGCGTTCCATAACCAAGGTACGCTTTCCCATAGAAAGTAATGCAAAATGGATTAATCCATTCCAGATGTCTAAAAACAACCCCTAAGATATTTAACACAAATTTTACTATCTAACAAGACCATTGATCCAGAAAATGAAAACAATAAACAATGTACTGCAGTCACACAATCAGTAGCTGAACTGGGTTCCACGCAGTCACAAAAACAAAACAAAAAAGCCGCAAAAAACAAAAACGCAAAATAAATAGCAAAAACAGACAGACCTCAGCGTAACACTCAAATGCTTCTGAAAAATGTTCGCAAAACACTTACTTCCGGGTTTGCAGTGTTTGGGTTCCAAGTTGTTTGAGTACCAAGGCATTTGAGAACCAAGGTACCACTGTATTTTAATGTTGTGATACAAATTTCTACGGGAAACAAAACACAGTCAAAAATAATACTACTTTGTTGCATTTTCTATACATCGTACACCAGGAGCTCTTGGGGGAACCTGATTTTCTTGATCCATTTTAATCGGACTTTACGTTCAATTGTTTTGGTTCAGGACATGAAGGACTATTTCTACCCATTTATTTATTTCTATTTCTACTATTTCTGCAGTTGTCATCTGAGGCCCTTCTTCAAGCACCCCATCCATGAGAGGGTGGGACCACAAGAGTGGGCCTTTTCTGCAGTGATTTGTTTTATTTCATTTATTGCATTTCTGTACCGTTTTACACCTAAGTGAATCTCAAAGTGTTTGCAAACAATCATTATCAACAGCACCATCAAACATAATAGAACACCACAAATACAACACAAATCATATAAAATAATTAACAAATCATTAATAAAATTCAATTACAATGTGTAAAACACTATTAAAAGGTAAAGGGACCCCTGACCATTAGGTCCAGTTGTGACCGATTCTGGGGTTGTGGCGCTCATCTCGCTTTATTGGCCGAGGGAGCTGGCGTATAGCTTCTGGGTCATGTGGCCACCATGACTAAGCCGCTTATGGCAAACCAGAGCAGCGCATGGAAACACCATTTACCTTCCCGCCGGAGTGGTACCTATTTATCTACTTGCACTTTGACGTGCTTTCGATCTGCACCTTCTGATCGGCAAGTCCTATTAGGAAAACTTTAAAAAAAGAGCTAAGCAGCACAATTACAGCAAAAGAAATATGATTAATGAATCAATACAGCATTTATAATCTATAAATCAACATTAACAACATTAACAAAATATCAACAACAACAAGCGCTATTAAGCACTATTAAGTTCATACATACTCTTCATCCCCATGAGTCACACACATTTGTCCAGTTCTTTAAAAGACACACGTTATATTGCCCGGACAATATAAAGTGACTAACAAATTCAATAAATAATCATCATGAAAATACTATTGAACAACATTAATTAGAAGATGCATTAATTAGAGGCTCTTTTACATGTTTTCACAAAAGGTCTTTGTATGTGAGAGATCTTTTGTTTCCCAATTAAGCTATATAAACTGTAAATTAGTATGTGGGTGCAGGAATGCTAGTTGGCAAATGAATGCCTGCTGCTGTCTGACTTAGTTTGGAATTTTTCCCATGTCCCTGGGTCAGAGATAACATGTGTCCCGTTTTAAAAATATGCACAATCGCCAGCGAAATAACTGTTTGTAATCTCTACAGAATGCTGTGTTGCACATCATGCCTTGTTGCTTGAACAAGATTTATGCAGTTGGGAAATGTAACACACCTATCCTGCTTTCGGTTACTTATCAGGCTGTTTGTCACCAAATTGCAATTTCCGGAACAAAATATTCTACATTATCATTATCACCCATGTATCACACTACATTTCTGAATAGAAGAACAGAAGGGCTTTACAAAGTTTGGCTCACTTTATTAAGACTGAGGGAAGCGGCTGATTTTAGGTGGCTGGTAACATAAATGTCTTGTATGAGAATATCTTGGTTTGCACAAGACAAGGCAAATAGGAATTGGAGATTTTCTTTGCAGCTTTAATTTGTTTCTGTGGAAACAGTGACATTGACACAGGACTGTTGAACAGTGTGACAGTCTACTCAAGGCTTATTTTATGAAAATCCCCTTTAGGAGTTGTTGATTTTTTTCCCCCAAAGAGGCCTCAGCCATGCCTATATATTTGAGTTTGCAAATTTGTATAGCTGTATTTTTTCCAGACATTTGGATTTGATGAAATCCTTGTCAGGCATAAATGAATATAGTTGCTTTGAAGTTGGTGGAGTAAAGCTGATTTATACCAGCTAACATGATGAACTACAGTGTAATTCTCTTGTGTGTTCGTAGAATGGCATAGGTACTATGATATCCTTTTTTTTAAAAAAAAAGCCCTGTATGTACTGAAGGCTGTATTTACAGGAACACAGTTAAACATCTTGGGCAATCTGTATGGATAATTTAGGATTGGTAATTACTTCATGTGGATAGGGATGTGTAGAATATGCCAGCATAATTTCACACTCTCCAATATTTCTCCAATGAAAACAGAATACAATAAGAATAAATTTAGAATAGAATAGAACAGAACAGAGCAGTGGTGGCCAACTTCCAAGAGACTGTGATCTGCTCACAGAATTAAAAACTGCCAGTGATCTGCCAGGGGTTCATTTTTTAGAGCTTTTTTTAAGGAGGGCAAAAGACACATTTTTAGAGGGTTTGGGGAGGCATAGGTTGCTTATCTTTTTTGGGGGGAGGGCTGTAGTGGAAATGCTGAAGACAATTGTATTTCGAGGAGTTAGGTGGCATGTCCCTTTCCCTTTAACATCCCCAGTTTGAGGTCTGCTGGATTCTTGTGTTTCACACACCTGTCAGGAGTTTCTTGGGTTCTTCTGTCTTGCAAGTGCTGGCTGGATGCCCGGCTGCAGGTAGTGGGAGACTCTCAGCCGCTCTGTATTAGTTCCATCTCAGGGTCTTGGGCTAATCATGAGTAATGCCAGGTGCACTTGGTTACATCAAGGCAGGCTATAAAAGCCATAGGTGGGAGAGACCCGGAGAACTTCTACCCAGGTCAAAGGACCTGATGCTCTGAGACCGACGGTCGGGGTCTTTCTCCTGCTGCTCTACCTGGGGCTCCAGGCAGCTGAAGGGGAGATTGGGTAGCCCCTGTCGGGTATGTTTTATTTTATGCTTTGCATGTCTGCTGTTTATTTGTTAATAAAACTGTTTTGGTTCCCCTTCCACCTCCTCATTCCTTTTGTCCTGATATCCTTGGAAAGAACTGCTGTATTTGGCAGCACAAGGGTGGCACAACATTTTTGCATTATTTTGGGGTCAAAGAGAAACAGCAACTCATGTAAGGATTCCTGGGGGGGAAACAGCCTCGGTTTGTAAACTCCATCTTCCGTTCTCCAACAATGGAGGGTGGCGCAGGACGAGGGGGCGGGGCCGGAAGGGGGCCAGACCAAAAACTTGCAAGGATTGACCAGTAGATAGCGATCAACCTGTTGAACACCCCTGGAATACAGTAACAACAATTTTATTATTTATACTCCACTCATCTGACAGGGTTGCCCCAGCCACTATGGGCAGCTTCCTATATATCTACATCTGTATCTATATCTATATCTATATCTATATCTATATCTATATCTATATCTATGAAATACCCTGCAAAGTCTGCCCAGCCACGTACATTGGACAAACTAACAGACGAATAAATGCACGTATCGCAGAACACAAGAATGCCGTCAAAAAAGAAGAAAAAACTTCCTCTCTTTTCCAACACATGAAAGAAACAGGACACGAAATTAATTTTGCAGATTCCAAATTGCTCTTTAACATGGAACATCACCACAAGAGAATAATCATGGAAGCCATCGAGATAGAGAAACACCCTCACAACATGAACAAGCGTGACGACACATCCCGCTTGCCAGACATCTGGAAATTAGCCCTCCCCACAAAAACTGACACCAGAGCCAGAGGCACACAGAACGCCATCACCAATCAACCACACCAGACCCAAACCCAGACCCTCTCCACAGATGAATTACAGATACCATCCAGTAGCCAAACCATGGTGGCACCTCCGGATGCTGCACCCCCCTGCAATCCCTACACAGATCTGGCTGGCACAGACCACAAAACCACAGCTCGCCCCTATACACGAAGCCAAGCCAGAGCACAACAAAATGCAGTACAACCATCTTCTCAGAAAAACTCTTCACAAAGTTCAAGAGGTCAAGACACAAAGGCTTTAGCAACTAATCCACACCTAATGACCCACCTAAGTGGTACTCAGGATACAACTCAAGAAATCACTCAAGATATCCCTCAAGTAATTAAGAAACAAAAGAAGAAAAGGCACACTAGCCTGGGAACTTCCTCTCTGCCCAGAACATTAGAGGCCACACCTCCTCAACAGTATTTATAGGAACTCAAACACTGAGATCCTGCTCTGTTCCAGTAACAAGAAGCCGAAAGCACCAGCCTGAAGATGACGAGTGAGACCTCGTCGAAACGTCGCCTAGACACCCCAACTTTTACACGGGAAGACACCCGAGGACACCAAAACCTGCATCTATATCTATATCTATATCTATCTATATAAACAATAAAACATTAAACATTGAAAACTTCCCTATACAAGGCTGCCTTCAGATGTCTTCTAAAGGTTGTATGGTTATTTATCTCCTTGGCTTCGGGGCCACATAACTCCATACCCTCCTAACATTGGTCCAATTAAAATAGGGACATCTTAAGGAAAAGTGGGACATTCTGGGATCAAGTCAGTAACCAGGATGGCTTCTGTAAATCCAGGACTGCCCCTGGAAAATAGAGGCATTTGGAGGGTCTGTAATTTGTGGCCCACCAAGGCTAGCAGAGCTGACCAGCCAAGTATACTTTGCAAGGTGCTGGACAAGGAAAATCATTATGTACACTTATTTTTGTAAGGTAAAGGTAAAGGTACCCCTGCCCGTACGGGCCAGTCTTGACAGACTCTAGGGTTGTGCGCCCATCTCACTCAAGAGGCCAGGGGCCAGCGCTGTCCGGAGACTCTTCCGGGTCACGTGGCCAGTGTGACATCGCTGCTCTGGCAAGCCAGAGCCGCACACGGAAACGCCGTTTACCTTCCCGCTGATAAGCGGTCCCTATTTATCTACTTGCACCCGGGGGTGCTTTCGAACTGCTAGGTTGGCAGGCGCTGGGACCGAACAACGGGAGCGCACCCCGCTGCGGGGATTCGAACCGCCGACCTTTCGATCGGCAAGCCCTAGGCGCTGAGGCTTTTACCCACAGCGCCACCCGTGTCCCTTTACTTATTTTTGTAGCACACTATCCATTAGTAGTGTGCTACTTATTTTTGTAGCACACTACTAATGGATATCCCAGTAAAGAAAATATTTTGAAGAATATGCTTAAGGGCCTTTAACATCCTAAGTATGTATTTATTTGCATACCAAGTCTTGGGATCAAAGTAAGGGTTTGTTGGTAGAATTATCGCTAATGCCATCCCACATGGAGTATACCATTGTATGTAACAATTTCTTAGCTTTGAAATACTATGACTGACAGTTTATAACCCTCAGGAAAAGACCACAAGCTTTGTTTGGGAGTTTGCTTCAAAGATTTCATGAAATCATAGCTCACTTGCATGCCCTTTTAGAAATAAAAGCTAATTAACTTCTTGCACAAGCCAATTTGCAGGTACATTGTAAGCACAGGTTAGAATTAAGGAGCAGTAATTGCTTATAATGATGATCAGCATAACTGATGTGATAAATTATGATTAATGAGTAAATTAGCAGTGAATGCTGTAAATGAGTCTGCTATGAAAATTATTTTAAAAAGAAACGAAGGGCAGCCAGATCCATCAAGTGAGCTGCATATGTTTAATAGTTTGTCTTGGAGAAAATATAAAAACTAGGATAATTGATAATGATTTTATGTAATACTGTATGCATGTGACAATCAAACGGTCGTTGTTGCTGTTAACAATATAGGTATTGCTATTATTTACTTACAACACAATAAAAATGCACAAAAATAATAAGGCCTGTCAATATATAGGCATATCAATGACTTTAAAAACACCAGTTATTCACAATATAAGTTTTATTGATGCCTATCCCTCCTTCATAACGGGACTGATACAATCATGTCTTACTCTGAACCACTAGTTCAGCAAGTGTGTGCCCACAATCTTCTTGGTTCTGTGTGCAGGATATATTTACCTCCACATCTTCCTTCAGAGTGCATTTGTCTGAGGAACAAGAACTGATATTCTAGGATAGGACTAAAAGCATGACCCTCCTCCAAGGGTTATGGACCACGATACCTCAAGGACAGACTCTTCCCATATATGCACCAACCCAGACTCTGTGTTCATCAACTGAGGCCCTTATTCACGTTCTTTTTGTTTTAACTATTTGTTTGTGCTTTTATCTTGTATTTTTATCTCGTGAACCACCCTGAGATCTTGTGATGAAGGGCGGAATAGAAATCTAATAAATAAATTAACATGACAAATACAATAGTGTCATGTATGTGAGTAATGCATTAACAGTGCTCACACTTTTCAGTTACCCCTGGGCTGGTTCTAAGTACTTGCGGTGAACTCCTACAGTACCAAACATTACACAGCAACTCACTCTTGCCCTTTGCACAATACACAACTCACTAAATGTGTTTCTGTAGATTGAATGTATTGCCCTCGGCTGTACTTGAGGGACGATTCCAACAGATTCCACACGAAAAACGCTTATGTCCCTGTGGAGATGGCAGTACCGAATTGGTGGTGCATGCCCTTCTGGCTTGCACTCTTTATAAAGGCTTGAGGAATGAGATTATCACTCCTCTTTTATTGTCCATTCCGGGTCACCCAACCACTGCCACAGTGTCCTTTCTCTTGGCAGATCAATATGAACAGGTGACAGCAACGGTTGCAAGGTTTTTAGCTGGGGCAATCAGAATAAGATCCACTATTTGACTATTGATTCAAAAACCTAAAATGTATTTTATATGATTGACTTTTTATTTATATTCTTTGTATATTATATCGCTGTTTTATTGCTGTGGCCGATGGCTGATGCAAATAAAGTTTCATTTTTAAAAAATGTGTTTCTGAATAAAATTAGCTGTGGGTTGCCATCTATTAGTCCAAAAACTGGTGCAGTCCATTAGTTAATATGAAGTGTCAGTTGGAAAGAGACTAAATCAAGTGGTGATTCTGCTCTGTGGCCTAGATAGGTCATTGTGTGTCAGCCTCCAACCTTAGTTCTGTATGATAGGAATAGTAATAACCTACCTTTCAGGTTTTTTAAAATAATAACATATGTCATATTGACCAATGTTATATGTTAAATGAATGAATCACAGAATCATAGAATCATAGAATCATAGAGTTGGAATAGACCACAAGGGCCATCGAGTCCAACCCCCTGCCAAGCAGGAAACACCATCAGAGCACTCCTGACATATGGTTGTCAAGCCTCTGCTTAAAGACCTCCAAAGAAGGAGACTCCACCACACTCCTTGGCAGCAAATTCCACTGTCGAACAGCTCTTACTGTCAGGAAGTTCTTCCTAATGTTTAGGTGGAATCTTCTTTCTTGTAGTTTGGATCCATTGCTCCGTGTCCGCTTCTCTGGAGCAGCAAAAAACAACCTTTCTCCCTCCTCTATGAATGGATTTAAAAATGCCTTTGTTGTGTGTTTGGTAGTAGACGTGCATATTATGACATCCACAAGTCTGTATTAAATCAGACAAACAAGGACAGTGTCTGCCATTTTCATTGAACTTTACTTGTTCATTATCTCTCCCAGCTGGATCTTCAACCTGGTCAACTCAGGGGCATATGCTGTGTGACTAATTTACTGGAAGCAACTTCTGTCTCGTTTTGTTAGGCAGAATATATTGTATTGGAATTTTCCCACGCAGATATGAAACTTTGCTTAATGAACTATGCCAATGGACTTCGGTGTTCAAAGAAGGTTAAAAATGTGTGCCAATTTTTCAGCTGGTGCTGCTCTCATGCTAATCAGCAGAATGGTGCTATAGAGTGCCATTAATAGTCTTGGTAGCTGAATGTCCAGAAATTATCACCATTTCCTACCACAATAATCTGTATTCGACATGATTAACAACCTCCATAGATAAGAAAGTGATGCATTAATATGTGAGTTGGAGACTATTGACTTGATAGTAATGTGATAGCTTTTATTAGACCATTCGGTTTGTGAAGGAATGTGCATACCTTAACTTACAAAGAATTCTGACAAGCCAATTTGGAAGGTAGCTCATTCATCCATATACAGTGGTACCTTGGGTTACATACGCTTCAGGTTACAGACGCTTCAGGTTACAGACTCTGCTAAACCAGAAATAGTGCTTCAGGTTAAGCACTTTGCTTCAGGATGAGAACAGAAATCATGCTCCCGCGGCGTGGCGGCAGCGGGAGGCCCCATTAGCTAAAGTGGTGCTTCAGGTTAAGAACAGTTTCAGGTTAAGAATGGACCTCCAGAATGAATTAAGTACTTAACCCGAGGTACCACTGTATAGACGAAAGAAAATGATAATCCGGCAGTATAAACTAGTTGCATTTTCTATCAATAATAGAACTTGCAAATGGTTTATTGGTGTTAATGGTAAAAGGAATATGAATAAAGGAAGTTTTACTTTGTCTGCTTCGTCCGTTGTCTTTGGTAATTTATTTTCACCAACAGTTGAATAGCAACATTTAGAAACAAACTAATAAACATTGGGTGATTCTGAACACTAGTTGGGTAACACCTATTAAGGCCAACAGTTTTCAGCAACTCAGTCATCCCTGTAGTTTTTGTTCATTCTTTTTTTGCAGTTTTCTTTAAGCAGAACGAATATTAATTTGTTAATGGAAGTCTTAGGAACGTGTATGTTTCTAAAGCATGTAGATTCTTGATAGCCACGAAGCCTTTGGACCATTGAGGAAGCTAACCCAGAAGACTTCAAAGGCTCTGTACTGGGTTCACTGAACCTTTCACTGCCTCTCTCTCTCTCTCTCTCTCTCTCTCTCTTGGGGGAAAAAAGGGATTTTGAAAGGCTGACCAGTTCTGCAACAGAAAAGACTGCAGCAGTTGTCTTCAAGGACTTGTCAGCACATACATCTGCATGCCCTAGTTAGATATCAGTGCATCAGTCTTTTTGTCAGAGGGCATATTTGGCCTCAGGGTTAACCAAGAGCTTCAGTTAACTCAGGTTCCAATCACTGGATTTTTTACTCACAGATCTCATTAAATTATTAAACATCTCGGATGATTTCCTGCTCGTAGCCTTCCATGAAACTGTATATTCAAACACAGGAACAAAATACTTTTTAGTGCTCAGAGTAAGGGGGAATGATCCCCCTTCTTGCTATTTCTCAAAGATAATGGATTGTACTGTTTTCTATTTCTTTCTTGCTCCCTCTGCCAGCTTTTGTTTGATTGACGGCGGGGTGTCTATCCCTCTCTCCCCTGTTTCTTGTACTCTCTATGGTAGCTTATGGGGGGGTGCGAGAGCAAGAGAGAGAGTAGGTGTGTTAAATCACATTTTGGAGCCATACCAATGAAGAAGCATTTTACCTTTTAATCCTGTATGAAGGTAGGTCTTCGTGAGAGTTTCCATTTGGAACATCAACCTTCTTGGCATATTAGGTGTAAGGAAACAGAAGGCTGCAACAGAGAGCGAAATACATGGGAATTCTAGAGCCACTACTTTTGAGCTGCCCAAGGATTGCCCATCATTTACATTGCAAATAGAATCACATGCATCTGAAACCATCCGGGAAGGCAGTTTTGGCAAGCGGTCTTTATTATGAATTTTCAGGACCTGCTAGATGCAAGCATGCATAATGGCTAGGCCTTAGGTTGTATATCATATGGATTCTACTGCCTCTTACATGCTTTGTTCTGTTCTTCATCTGTAAACACTCTTATCAGTACTTCCACCTTGCCTGCCAGTTTTCTTTTTTCACTATGTTTGGTCAGTCATGGGCGAAACTATTGAGAATTATATTCATTGAACAGTTCTGTTTCAACAGTTCTGGTTGGGTGGCTAGTGACCATAGGGACATATGTGAGCCTCCAACTGCGAGTGATTGCGTCAGACCACTGACAAGAATTATAGGTGGAGGTGAGAGATATGGGTGTGTCCAGTGCCAGATTTACGTATAAGCTAAACAAGCTATATCTTAGTGCCACACTCTCTTGGGGCCCCCAATTTTTTTTAAGGAAACATAATATTAATATTAATATTAATATACTACTTAATTGTATTTCAGTTCAACAATTACTTTGACAAAATACATAATTTGGTATGTGCAAATGGATTTATATACCTATTAGGTCCATAAATTACCATATAGCCGATATTCAACACAAAAAACAGCGACAATTTGTTGTTGACAAAGGACCGCTGGACATATAAAGGGCCCCATTACCTTCAGTAGCTTAGGGCCTCATCAAACCTAAATTTGGCCCTGGTGTGTCAGGGGGTAGAGAATGGCAGTGCAATGCAACTCCTAACAGATACCCTTAAGGAAATGTGGCCCTAGACAGAAAAACATGTCCCTCACTTCAGCAATACATGTTTAAGTGCATACTTATTTTAAAGAGGAAGATATAACCTTTAGGCTTTGTACTCCGTTTATGAACACATATTCTTTTCATAATAGCTTCTACTGGTGTCTTTGTACATGCAATAGCATGCAGTAATTTGGATATGAGAAGGCTTTGGTGATTAAAATTGCTCGCTCTACAGTCTATTTTGTACAGAGAAGACATTTGAATTCTTATAAAATTTAAAATGTTACAATGGTGAAATAAATACGTCTTCTTCTTATATATTTGCTCTTTTCCTTGTTAATATAGATATGTGTTAAAATCTCTTAGGGGCAGCTTAACACTGCTGGATAGCTTAGTTGGTAGAGCATGAGACTTTAATTTCAGGGTCTTGTGTTGGAGCCCCAAGTTGGGCAAAAGATTCCGCATTGCAGGCAGTTGGACGAGATGCTCCTCGTGGTCCCTTCCAGCTCTAGATGTCTGTGGTTCTATGTAAGAATTCCTGCATAGAAGAAACTCAAGTGTAGCAATGCTTTACATCTGTAAAAATCATACGGTGTGCTGATTTTAAGGTAAAGGTAAAGGTACCCCTGCCCGTACGGGCCAGTCTTGACAGACTCTAGGGTTGTGCGCCCATCTCACTCAAGAGGCCGGGGGCCAGCGCTGTCCGGAGACACTTCCGGGTCACGTGGCCAGCGTGACAAGCTGCATCTGGCGAGCCAGAGCCGCACACGGAAACGCCGTTTACCTTCCCGCTAGTAAGCGGTCCCTATTTATCTACTTGCACCCGGGGGTGCTTTCGAACTGCTAGGTTGGCAGGCGCTGGGACCGAGCGACGGGAGCGCACCCCGCCACGGGGATTCGAACCGCCGACCTTTCGATCGGCAAGTCCTAGGCGCTGAGGCTTTAACCCACAGCGCCACCCACGTCCTGTGCTGATTTTACATTTGTGTAAATTTCCAACTATACATGCACAATTGGACACAGTATCCTACTTCATGTGCATTAAGGAAGGGGAACCCATGGTCCTATAAATGTTGTTAGATTTGGTCTCCCTTTTGGTATGGCTAAAGGGAGGGTTTGTGGTCAGGGTTAATGGGAGATGTAGTCCAACAACATCTGCAGGACACCCAGTTCCCACCCCAATGTACACTGTATATGAGATGATCACATGCAGTGATCTGCATGCACACATTAATTCCTACCTGGCAGTGCCTTCTGTGCTGGAATATTTTAATGTATCCAGCTACATGCCAGCTTTAATTTCCCTTGCTTTAAGGGTTAATACTGTTTTTAGAGAAACAACAGATTTCTATTTTAGTTCTTTTGACAGCTTGACACGCTCTTTTGGATATTTCTTGCTTAGATTTATTTTGCTGTTTTTTCTTTTTCTTTTTTAGCACCACCAAAGTTTACAAGAACACCCGTTGACCAGATAGGAGTCTCTGGGGGAGTCGCATCATTCATCTGCCAAGCTACGGGAGACCCGAGACCTAAGATTGTCTGGAACAAAAAGGGCAAGAAAGTCAGCAATCAGAGATTTGAGGTATTAGGTCCATTGTTCTGTTCCTCTGAAAAACATTTACTTTAATACCGCCTGATTATTCCCTATTTCTTTTGAACAGTTATCATATTAGAACTGCGGCATTGATGCTTACATTGGTGTACCGGAAGAAAACAAAAACTACTCCCCACACACATTTTTGGATCTCTCCCTAAAGAGAAATTCCAGTTCAGTTTATAACAGTTCTCCACATAACCTCTGACCAGACTGAGAGTGAGATGTGCTATGAATTTATTTATTTTTTAATCCCTACTCCGCATTCTTCTTTTGTATTCCGCTTGCTTGGGTTGGCTATGCTGTGCTTCTCAATGACCTGTGCGGTGGAAGGCAGAAATCCAGTTCCCAATGTCATCTGTGGTGGATTTTGCTGAAGAGTTAGAAGTATGATTTTGGGAAAACACTGGAAAAAAATATTCAAGTCAGGTTAAGAACTCAGAAGGGTAGTGGATAATGTAATGGGTTTATGAACAGCAGTGGGAATCAGCATCACAGAAGCGATAAAATCACAATGTTAGTAATAGTGTGCCAATTTGGGGATAGCATTGTGGTTCTCTTCTGCAGTCTTACCTTTCCCCCCCCCCATGCATGGTACACTGTGCCCCAAAGCCCCTTGCTGCTGCTGATCCGCTTCCATCGTATGCGAGATGGCACGTCTGCATGTACGCTAATGGCCTGTATATTGGTCCAGCATACTCAGATTTTATGTTTTGTATCAGTATTTGGGAAGTTCTTGGTTGTTTACAGGTTGGTGGGAGGAAATGAATACTCAAGCAATAATGTGGACAAAAGCAATCATAAATCATAAATAGAAGCATGGTAGATAGTAGGTAGATAGCATCTTAAGAACATAGTGAGATCCTGCTGAGATCAGGTGACTGGCCTATTTAGTCCAGCATCTTGTTCTCACAGCCAACTGGATGCCTATCGGAAACCTGAAAGCAGGACCACCACAGCACCCTTGCTCCTGTTGTTTCCACCAACCAGAATTCAGAAGTATACTGCCTCTGCCATTAAGAGGAGGACCATTTTCATTATTGGTAGTCATTGATTGCCTTATCTTCTATGGGTTTTCAAATCCTTTTATCCTCTCTAAGCCATCAAAGTTGGTGGCCATCATGGCCTCTTGTGGGCTTGAATCATATTGTCTAAATTATATGATATGGTTTATCATATTCCTGGTCAATATGGCAGCCTAATGCTGCATAAGAAACAAGTGAGGGATTATTGAATTATTGCTCCACATTGCTATAATTCTCTGCTTCCCTTTCTTCTCCCTCTTTGCTGACTTTAATGACGTCATCCCAAAGGAAGCTCTTGCTGCAAATTTTCTTACATACATTGCTGAGAGCCACTTATTTCCCTCTCCTTGCACCCAAGCTTTAGATTCATGTGTAAATCACAAGTTTGGGTTTTAGTCCTGATTATTATTACTTTAAAGGAACAGAAAATACCTTTCTTTCTATCTTTCTTATTTTTTTTTTATGGACGTGTATATGATATATCTGAATAAGCGTTCTCCACTGCCTTTCTTCTTAAGTGTTTCTTTTAATCAGTTTCCCGAGATGAAAAAGAACCGAACCCCAACATTGACAGCTGTGTGAAAGCTAGATGTTATCTGCTTCACACATTTTAATACTTGTTTGTTGTTGTTACTGATACTTGTGTTGTTGGAACTTCTGTAAGCAAACCAGGTTAGGAACAAATATGTTTGCTATATCATTTTAGTTTGCATTCATAACTGTTTTGGGCCAGTGTGTGTGGCAAAGAACTGCAGTTGGCCTTCAGCCCTTCCCACTCCTCTGTTCATAGACATGATGAATGTTCTATATACATGTTAACCTCAAAAAGTAATCTGGAGTTTTCCCTGGTTGTTACAAGGCTCAAATGGTATAGAATTGTTGAGGCAAAGCACATAGACTTATGTGTTGTTGGTTTTGGGGTCCCATCATTCCTGGTAACTAAAGGTTCTGGCTGGAGCTACTAGAAGTTGTAGTTGTGGTCCATCAACAGATGGAGGACATCACACTGACTACCTTGGATACGTGTGCTTCACAATATCAACAGATTCAGAATGTGGTAATACATATTCAATAGGAGTGGTTAAGCAAGAACTTAATTACTCACTTCTGTGTCAGGAGTCCTACTCACTCCAACCAAATTGTTGGGTTCCAGAGCTTGTTGGAGCAAATTGCATGTTTGGAGCTATCCAAGGTGCTGTAATTGCAGTATGATCCTGCCTGCCTTACTAAGCATTTGTTGTGCCCTGGGCAGCATATAATGCTTTATTATATCGCAGCATATAATGCTTTATTAGTCCTAGCTGATATATAGCACAACATTAGTCTAGGAAAATATAGATCTAGAAGTATAACTCTGCAAAATATTTAAGTTTGTTTATATTGCTTTTGCTATGTTTTTATTGCAACCCCAACGCAGAATAAAAGGAGTAAGGTGATGAAGAGGTTTCTCTCCATCCTTACCTACCATCTTGCAACCCACAATCTACCTATGCTTCCTTGCCTATTCCAGAAAATATCTGAACATTTTAGCTGCTTTCTGTGGGAGGCTGCATGTTCCCCAAGATTAATTCACATACACCACAGACATATAAACTATGCAGGGATTGTGTGAAACAGGGAACTAGACAAGCATTATATGAAGAAGTGAAGTGTACATGACCTGTGAGTCAAACTCTTTCCTTCCCATGATCCTTTAAGTATTGAAGTGCCTCTTGTATTAGGCTTCAGTGGCTGTTCAATTTCTGATTTCCAATTTTTACAAATGCAGATCAAAGTCTAGGGAAGAATGCATTTTTTTTCCAGTAAACTGAAACGTATATGAAAGGCTAAAAAAGATATCATCCATTATTTATTACCCCAGGAGAGCTTAAATTGACTCTTTTGAACAGGCTTTTAGCACACGTTTGTTTAAGTTTGGATGGATTCCCCTTCCATCTTGAGTGAATTTCAGGGCAGGGGCAAACTTGCCATTTATCCTAGTTTTCTAGAAGTTAGGAACAGGGAACATGGCTCTATCTGTGTTTGTTTAAAAGGTGGCAAGAGAAGCCAGCAAATTCCCTGAAATCTCCATGGAGTTAAACTATCCTTATTCAACCACTGCGGTTGCAGCCCTGCATATGGGAGTAGTAAGGGGATTCCTGCTTCCCATCCACCAGTGCTTGCAAATTTCAACAGGCATTAGTGAACCGAGCTAAGTTCATGGTCCTTATATTAATTTTTAAAACCCTGAACGCCTTAGGTCTAGGATGCCTTAGGGACCACCTTGGCTCTTATATCCCAGCTCAGTCACTGAGATCATTGGTTGGAGCATTGCTGGTTGTCTCCTAAGTTGGTGAGCCCATTTGACTTCAACATAAAACCAAGCTTTCAGTGTTAGCTCACTCCCATTGTAAACGCTTCCAGTAGAGAATTGGATACAGGCGCTTTCTGTATGGACTTAAAAGCATTTGCTGAAGCCTCTCTTTTTTTCCACCGGGCTTATGCAGAAAATTAAGAAAACATGCTACTTAATAGACACCTGGTGATCTCTGTGTTGTTTTGCGCTATTCTTACTACATTTGACTTTTTCTAAACTTCTTTGACTTTTTTATGAAATTGAAGTATACAGTTATTTTACAAACAAACTAAACAAGCATTTTTAAAAGCACCGGACAATTATTGCGCGGCCAATAAGGTTGAGGTCATGAAAGAACTTGTCGATGTGGTCTTAGCTGAGCATTTGTTTCCCAGATTCAATTTTTCATCTGCCATGTGGTTGTAGTCAGTCACAGACCCAAAATACACCAGCATGCTCACAGTTTCACACCCTTTCAGTGTCCCTGGGTGAGGATGGTCTGTAAAGGCATCCATTAATTCCTGCTTACCATTTTAAACATGAAATATATGTCTTCTGAGTGTTGGAGGCCTGGAATAGACTGTGGAGCCACAAAAACAAACTCTCTGAGGAAGATGGCTGAGCTGGCCTTGGAGGTTGTGCTTTTTTTGTATTATAGCTGCCAGCCAACCCCATATGCATGTGAGTGATGCAGATATTTTTTTGCTGCAGTACCCTGCAGTCATTTGGTCACGGTAACTATGCATGCCATGGCCATGGCTAGGTGATCTTCACATGGCTCACATCACTGCTCATTTATGTTGCTTTTCATATTAATGACAATTTGGCCAGCCCACCACTAGAGAGTTTTATAGTGAGTTAAAATTTGAGAACTGCATTATCTTTTGCATTTTAGCCCCCTTACTTAGGGCCAAGAAATATGAATGACTCTTAAATTTGCTCCTTTCCACTCGTATGAAATCAATCATTGATATCCATGTTAGAAGAATTTAGACTAGTGAGATTTTGTATTAAATACCCAGGCTTAGTGGAGAGGCAGGTATTTGTAACAACACCTGTGACAGCTCCTGTTTCCTTCAATAGGTAATAGAGTTTGATGATGGATCTGGATCCGTTCTCAGAATACAACCGCTACGTACTCCACGAGATGAAGCTATTTATGAATGTGTTGCTTCCAACAGTGTTGGAGAAATAAGTGTGTCCACAAGACTCACTGTGTTACGTGGTAAGTGGCTTCCATATATTTATTATTTTAAATATATTTGTTTGCTTTTGTTTTTTTACAGATTGTAGGGAAATGTTTTACAGAGTTACAGTATTTATACTTGAAAATGGAAAAACCCTGATGTGTTTTTCACCTAGAAATTGTTCTCTTTCAAACTGAGTTGACATAATGATTACATCACAATCAGTTGTGCCCTGTGCAGTTGTGTGTAGTGAGTGCAGTTGGTGATATCTTCCTTCCCAGTGCCTGGGATTTGTCCCTACAATAGCTGTTGGTTTATCTCTTCTGTTTTATGGTGGACAGGTTGCTTTGTGTAATCTGGATAGAAGCTATATTTGATGTACATTCGGTTGCTACTTTCATTTGATGTACTTTCGGTTGCTATTAATGTATAAATTATTCTTTCTTCTCTCAGAAGAAATACTGAAGTTCAGACATTAAAAATAGGAGAATTTAAAACGAAGAAGGGAGCTATAGCTAAATTCACTCAACGGTTATTGGATGAATTGGGTTTTCAAAGTGCTGCCCTTGGCATTTTATGCTGTGTGATAGGCATTTATATCAAAGGTAACCTAAGCAAGTTGACACTGACCTTGGCAAAACTATAGAAACAGAATTTATTTACATAATGATGAGCTGTAGGTAGTTAAGCACTTTGGTGAACACAAACAATCTTTCTTTCAGCAATAGGAATGCTTGTCATCTTGTTCTGACTCTTTGTATTTCTTGGTCAATCAGAGCTATCAAGGATGACTTTGAAATAACATTTTGTGCTTCTACCATATACTGTATGTGTTTTGCTTCATGATTCACAGGTGTCACTTATGTGAATCCACTAGTTTCCTTGTGGTAAATGCCAGAAATCAGATGGCCTTTTATATCTGATTTCCAGCCTTTTAAAATAAGGATATATATGTTGTTACCTGTGTGTCCATCTGACATAGTAGATACTCAGTGATAACCTAGGAAGAATACATGTGGGAGGGTGTTGGGGGTTTTGTTTCCCTCCTCCTTTCAATTTAGAAACAGAATTGGTTATATAGGTATTCATATTTCCCTTTCCTTGAAGTATGAATGGCTAATTTGCTCTTCATCACTATGAGACATTGTCTAAGCTGTGTATAAACACATAGTTCCCTACTTCTGCCTTTTTGCCATGGTTCATACTTGTGATGGAAATGAACTCTGACATCTTCCACGTGCTCTGTGTAGGTTGGGCAATGAGGATTGAAAGTGGAAATCAACGCAACACAAGGAACAATAGAGAGAGCACTTTAAGGTTCCTGGTTTTTCCTATACAGCCATATGGTGACTCATATGACCCATATGGTGTCAGGTGTGGATCAGGTGACTGTGCTTTGGGGGGGAAAGCATTTGACGACAAACCGTACGATCTTTGCTGGGCTGATTTGGTTCACAGACTGGGGTGTTCCCCACTGCTGTTTTAGATCCCTGGAAACTTTGAAAATCATATTGTTCATTTGTTTGTTTTTGCTGTTTTGAGATTAATAGATTTGATTAGGTGTTGTTGCTGACTTGTTTATGCTTTCACCCTGTGCAGAAGAATATAGTGAGATAATTTTAACAGTCCATGCGACAGCTCTGTATTGTCATTTGCTTTGCACAAGTAGTGAACATTTATACTAAACAGCTCTCAAAAGTGTCTCCATAGGTGAAGTAAGAATATAGGGTACTCTCTGCCCCACTTCTAACTAATCATGATAAACACCAATATATTTGTTGTGCTAGCCACTGGCCTTGACAACTGTAAAATAAAGTTCTAATATTAAGTTTCTAATACATAAACAAGTAAATAAAGATAACTAATAAGATAAAATAAAGGTAAAGTAAAGGTACCCCTGCCCGTACGGGCCAGTCTTGACAGACTCTAGGGTTGTGCGCCCATCTCACTCTAGAGGCCGGGAGCCAGCGCTGTCCACAGACACTTCCGGGTCACGTGGCCAGCGTGACATCGCTGCTCTGGCGAGCCAGAGCCGCACACGGAAACGCCGTTTACCTTCCCGCTAGTAAGCGGTCCCTATTTATCTACTTGCACCCGGGGGTGCTTTCGAACTGCTAGGTTGGCAGGCGCTGGGACCGAGCAGCGGGAGCGCACCCCGCCGCGGGGATTCGAACCGCCAACCATGCGATCGGCAAGTCCTAGGCGCTGAGGTTTTACCCACAGCGCCACCCGCGTCCCTAATAAGATAAAATACAGTACAACTAATCTATGGCTCCATGATATATTCTCAGTTGCCATCTTCCAACTTGGATGTGTATTTCTAATTACGTATGAAATAACAGATACGGTAGTCTGCCTGAACAGAGAGTAGGGGGAGCTGGACTGTTGTTGCACTTGTGTGGGGCAGACTGCATTTGCCAAATTTCCAGAGGCTAACCAAGAATACCATCTAAACACATGATTTGGGTGCCTGTAGCCATCTGAATAACAGAAGAGTTTCATTACTCTCCTGCAATGCATCATTTGTCAGTTGCTGATCTGATGAGCCAGATGCATGAAAATAACTTGGACAGAAAATGGGAACACAACATTTTCATTTTTGTAAAAGCAGATGTCTATCTCAAAAGCAGAACACACACTGGCTGTGTTTACATATCACAGTAAACGACAGTTAATAGTTCATTGTGAATTTGCAGTTGGCTCCCATTATGCTCCTAATCTAGTGTGAGTGGAAGCAACAAACCATGGTACCTGCCTTGGCATTATGTCTGTACTGGGGATTTTGGTTTGTTTCACTCCAAGGAAAACATGGTGTGAAACCAAGGTTTGTATTTGATTTCCTGGCTGTGGTTGACTAACGCAAACCACTATCCTGAATTGAGATCTATGGCTAATTAAGCATCATGAAGGACACTGACAAACTGGAACGTGTCCAGAGGAGGGCAACCAAAATGGTCAAAGGCCTGGAAACGATGCCTTATGAGGAACGGCTAAGGGAGCTGGGCATGTTTAGCCTGGAGAAGAGGAGGTTAAGGGGTGATATGATAGCCATGTTCAAATATATAAAAGGATGTCATATAGAGGAGGGAGAAAGGTTGTTTTCTGCTGCTCCAGAGAAGCGGACACGGAGCAATGGATCCAAACTACAAGAAAGAAGATTCCACCTAAACATTAGGAAGAACTTCCTGACAGTAAGAGCTGTTCGACAGTGGAATTTGCTGCCAAGGAGTGTGGTGGAGTCTCCTTCTTTGGAGGTCTTTAAGCAGAGGCTTGGCAGCCATATGTCAGGAGTGCTCTGATGGTGTTTCCTGCTTGGCAGGGGGTTGGACTCAATGGCCCTTGTGGTCTATTCCAACTCTATGATTCTATGATTCTATGCTTTGGTGCTCCCATTTGTGCTAGAGGAGGTGGGAAGTCAGAGCTAATTCTGTATTCCCATTACAGCATTACATATGGTTTACTATGACTTGCAAACACAGCCACACACAAAACAAAAAGCACGTGAAGAGAGACTGGGTGGGGGATGGGAAAAGGCTTTAACACCCCAAGTGACAAATAATTATACCAGCAACTGTGTAGTACTTTGTGACCATAATTAGATTGCTCATTATGATAACATTTTATTAATACCCCATTTTTGAAGATGAACATTCTTTTCCCTGCTGTGAAAATGGTACTTATTACTGCTTTTATTATAAAGTGTTTCTGCTGGAGAGCTCTGCAAGGAACATTAAAGAACAAAGCATAACTTCTTGACAGTTAGTCAAACAGTAGTCTTCCCCCCTCTTAAAAATGAATGATTGAAATAAAAACAACTGGTCAATCATAACAATTATGGTAAAGTGTGGATTACTTGATTTTTTTTATTTAAAAAAATCGTAATAAGGGACTAGAAATAAATGCATCATTATGAACTAGTTCTGTGGGCATAAAGATTTGTACAGAGAAATTTCTCTCCCAAACAGCATATAATTAGAAATGATTAATGAGTTGTCAGTTTTGTTAGGCTTGAGAGAAAATATGGAACTTTCTAGGGAATGAGATAAAGGAAGCTCATAAATGTAGGCATGGAAATTCCCAAATCTGCAAAACACACTTTGCTCACTGTTGCTCAGTTTTTGAATCACTGTGGATCAAATATGTACTCTAAATTCAGTAGTGGGATGCTCACTGGAGTAGTATCTACCATGGGATGCCAAATGGGATTGTATTCAGAAGAACATTCCAGGCTGTGGAGGGACTAGGAGAAAGTGTAATGGAACTAATAATTCTCACAATTGTGCCATTACCCAGAAAATATTATTATCCTTGCAAAATTAATTCTACAACAAAGCAGAACAGAGTCAAATGCACCTTCCTGTGTGAGGACTCCTCATGTCTCTTATTGCTGCTAATTGTGCCTCTGCAATGCATATAAAAAGGTAAAGGTAAAGGACCCCTGACAGTTAAGTCCAGTCGCAAACGACTATGGGATTGCAGCACTCATCTCGCTTTACTGGCCGAGGGAGCCGATGTTTGTCCGCAGACAGTTTTTCCAGGCAGCTATCTAAATAAATGTTGGTGCAGGCATCCCCCCAACTCATGTGAGGTTTACATTCTGGGCCCCCGCACACATAAGTGAAATCATGTAAAGTGAGGACCCTTTAAATGCCCTCTCCATCATTCTCTCTTCAAACCAAAAATACTGTATCCAAAAAACCCCCCAGAATTCAAGCTCTGGGGCCAGCAGAAGGACACATGGGAAGGTGGCTGCTGCTGCTGCTGTGCTACCCCACACATCAGCTGTTAGGCGGGGAGGCTGAGCAGCCTAAACAAAGCCCTGCTGTTCCTCAGGTCTCTTTGAGGCTTCCTCCACCCTCACTGACATCCTCTTTGGGCTCTGGGGAGGTTCTCCTCATGAGCCACAAAGACTCTCCAGTTCTCTCTCGCCATTTCTGGGTTTGGATTGGATTATTTAATTATTTCCTGGCACCGCACATGTACTCAGCTGTGGGCGAGTAGAAGATGCCTAAGTGGGGAGAAAATTAAGGGACAAAGTCAATGGAAATACGTGGCCGAGGGATTCTTGATGACTCCTTTGAAGACCAAGCAGTTTCTTTTCGTTGCACAATATGATATACCATTTTAGTGTACATCGTGTACAGATTTGGTGTACAATTATGTCATTATCGTGATATACAAAGTAGTCTTCATGTGAAAATTAGGAGTGCGATCTCTATATAGATTTAAAAGAAAGAAGAAGAAAGAAAGAACGCTGGCCTTGTTTGCTGGTCTCTAGAAGAAGAGTTAGTAGTTTTGACATCACCTTGCCAACAAATATAGTAAAAGCTATGGTTTTCCCAGTAGTGATTTTTGGAAATGAAAGCTGGACCATAAAGAAGGCTGATCGCCGAAGAATTGATGCTTTTGAATTATGGTGCTGGAGGAGACTCTTGAGAGTCCCATGGACTGCAAGAAGATCAAACGTATCCATTCTTAAGGAAATCAGCCCTGAGTGCTCACTGGAAGGACAGATCGTGAAGCGGAGGCTCCAATACTTTGGCCACCTCATGAAAAGAGAAGACTCCCTGGAAAAGACCCTGATGTTGTGAAAGATGGAGGGCACAAGGAGAAGGGGACGATAGAGGACAAGATGGTTGGATGGTGTTCTCGAAGCTACCAGCATGAGTTTGACCAAACTGCGGGAGGCAGTGGAAGACAGAAGTGCCTGGCGTGCTCTGGTCCATGGGGTCACGAAGAGTCGGACATGACTAAACGAATAAACAACGACGAACACGTGTATGAGTGTGTTTTGCAATGTCTGTTGTTTCCCCAGTTTTCTCCGATTTTATTTAGCTTGCACTAGAATACGGTCCCAAATGACTCCATGCCTCATCAGAGTTATTACTATGCAAACAGAATAAATAACACGGAGCAGGAAAACAGCTGAACAGCAAGTCATTTGAAGAGCACCCAAGTTGCAAGCGGAAGAACTAGAGTCTTCTGGTGTCAGTGAGCTTATATGTGGGGATGAATTTGTGTGACCCACTGGCAATTTGTGTATAGGGTGAATAACGTGAAAAAGCATTAAGAAGGCTCGTCTCTATTATTGATGCCTAACTCCTTGAAAAGACTAGGAAGAATAGAGCAAGAGCATAACGCTAGCTTCAAAACTGCAACAACTCTTGGCTTGGCAAGAAGTAGGATGCAAGTGGAAACTGTCCTTTCAATGCAAGCTTTATTCCAATATGGAATGGATAGTGTAGCTGAGTTAAAGCGAGATCATTCTATGTTATGGTCCTGTGGTGTAGTAAGTCTCTGTTTCAGTCTGCATACAATAAATTGGATCTCTCTCACTCTCATACACATGCACACTCACACGGTCGCTCCTGTAATGTCCATTTTGTGTATGTTTGCAAGTATGCTTTTGCGTGGCATTGGGAATGGGTCTGCAGGGTCAGTGAATCTGAAGAGCTAAATTGTGCAACATAGCAACATAGTATGGTAACGGAGACTCCTTGCAACATCCAGCAGCCCTGCTCTTTCCTTTGTTTGAATCATGGGGACGTTTTAGCAGCAACAAGAGTACAGCCAGAGGCAAGACTGTGTGGAGGTAGCATGGCTGCATCCCATGGCATGAAAAGTGTGTTGCAGTTCTGACCAAGGGCTTGTTCCTCTTCTGCTGCAATAGATGTGAAACCGGTGTGCAGCTCCACAACTACATTTCTGGGCCTGAAAAACAGAAAAGCCACCCTGAGCTCCCTTTAGGAGGAAGGGCATAATAATAATAATAATAATAATAATAATAATAATAATAATAATAACAACAACAACAACTGGGTTGTTTCAATGCACTTTACACTAAGCACTTTTATTCACTGCATAGGAGTTTGATAATGGATAAAAAGAGAACTGTAGAAACCTTGATAAAGTGACTGCAGAATTCAGTTCCTAAATATTCAATTTCTAAAGTTCTAAAAGGCATTCATACACTAGATCAGCCTGCTGGTTTATCAAGCACACCATTATGATGACAGAAAGTTTGTTGAAATGAAAAGTGTGTTTGCTTTAGAGTACTGAAGTGTTCGCAAAATTAAATGCATATGAATGTCAGAACAACTCATCATGAGAGCAATAACATTTCCAAACACATCCAGTAAAGTTAGGAAAATACTTTCCCAACAAAGTATATGTTTGATATATACGGTATATCCCCTCTTACTTTCCCCCTTCCTCTTTGTGATTCCACAAATGAGGGTATCTACCCAAGGCCAAAAATAATGGGTGGAATTCAAAACAGCACTAAGAAAACTCTGTAAGTGCCAGCATATCTGTTTGCCTGATTGAGCAATCTAAACTTTCTTCCCCTGTGCGCTGTACTGGGGGTTCTCCTCCTGAGAGGAAGGTGAAATCCCACTGTGTGACCGGACATTCACTCATGCAACATTGGATTCTGCAAGGAATTCCTTTAAAGAAAGGAATCACTGTAGCACTTGTATGTAAAGGTAAAGGGATCCCTGACCATTAGGTCCAGTCGTGACCGATTCTGGGGTTGCGGCGCTCATCTCGCTTTACTGGCCGAGGGAGCCAGCGTACAGCTTCTGGGTCATGTGGCCAGCATGACTAAGCCGCTTCTGGCGAACCAGAACAGCATACGGAAACGCTGTTTACCTTCCCGGCAGAGCAGTACCTATTTATCTACTTGCACTTTGACCTGTTTTCGAACTGCTAGGTTGGCAGGAGCAGGGACCGAGCAACGGGAGCTCACATGGGGATTCGAACCACCAACCTTCTGATCAGCAAGTCCTAGGCTCTGTGGTTTAACCCACAGCGCCACCCGCATCCCCTGCACTTGTATGTAGCAAACTCCAATTAGCCAGTGGTCCATTATCACTTGGTTGGAAATATTTTAAAACAGGGTACTGTGGACAACACTCTCCCATCCTAACGCTTTTTGAAAACCATGGTTTTCATAGCTACAGAGAGGAAGGAATGCACCAAACAGAGGAAAAAACAACCTCCTGTCCCTGGAATCTTTTCTTATACATGCAGTGTTCTGCATGTTGTGTTCGTGCTCGTTTTCAGAATGTGAACAATGTGCACTTTTCAGTGATAACCAGTTGAAGGAATTAAATAGTTTTCCACAGGCATTACAATAAGTGCATTTCTTAGCACATCACAGTTTGTACATATGGACTGAGGTCCAAATGTGGCCAATTATTTTTAGAAATATGACTTTCAGACTCAAAGGATGTGCATTAATGCGTACACCAAGGCGAAAGATTTATTTGCCATGCCATGGTAAGAGAATCAAACAGCTAAGATTAAAGCAGCCTATCAAAAACTCATTTTTAATGGATAGTATGGGATTTTATGCATGGCATTAGATCTTATTAAGATAGATTTTATTTTAGGTAATGCAATGTCTGTTCTAACCTGACATCGAATGGTGAAGCTGACTTACCATTCTTCCATTAATCTTTGTTGCAAAAAAATACATTAATAAAGCCACTATTCACCAGCTCAATCATAAATGGAATTTCCTCACCTTCCCTTACAAACAGATAAATCATCTTGTGCATAGGTTTCACTGTGACTTAAAATATTCCATTAAAATGATTTACTATCAAACTACTATAGCGGGCCTGCAAGGATATATAGTGTTGCCAGGTAATGGTAGCATGCCATCACATTTTTATTTCCTGAGCTACTTGTGAAATGTAGCAGTGGTGAAAGCATGAAGTCAACATGGATAGAATAATGAAGACTCATGTCAAGTCAATGTGCTTCATTTTTCATACTTAAACATAAATATAGGGCAACTGTTATTAGGCACACCAAGCTCTGCATTGGGACAGCCATTTCATGTCCTTTCAAAATTTCATGCTCCCCCCCCCTCTCTACCCCAACTTAAACATGTTAGGAATAGGTGTTTCTAATTTTGTTGAATGGAATTTGATCATAAGCAGTTGTAACAGTGGACTGGTTTGCACATGACAGTAAGTCTAACTATGGCTTGCTAGGACCATGTGAACAGGACATTGCAGCTGTTTTGTTCCTCTGTGGTCTTTCTTGCTGTCGTGATGGGCTAAACCAATGTTTGGCGCTTAGCACAATATCAAAAACTGGTCTTGTGAGTAAGTTCTCTCCTCACTAACAGCGAGCCATGGCCAGGAACAAACCCTGGCTATACTTTGTCCTGTCTGAGGACATAGGACAATTTAGTTATAAACAAAAAAAGATGTTCTGTGACCTTTTTCAATTCTAAGTTCCAGTACTTTGGTTCTGTTTGGCCCAGGTAAAGCCCACACCTTTTGAAGAAGCTTGACTTCTCTTAAAGAAGAAATCCCCGAAGGCCAAATAAATTCTAGCAATTCTTCCACCAACAACTTAGTCACATATTGAGATCCTACTGTCTGATCTGTTTAGGTGTCGCTGAATAGAACAGGTGTTATTTCTGAAAATTCTTACTTCAACTTGGCTTCCATGAATTTCTGAATATATCTTCCAATACAGTGGAAGCTCGGTTTTCAAATGTAATCCATTCTAGAAGACTGTTTGACTTCTGAACTGCTTGAAAACCGAGGATCAGTGGGCGGCCGGCAAAATCCATAGAAAAAAATGGGAAAACATGCAGCAGAAGCCATTTGACTTCCGAGGTGCATTCAAAAATGGAAGCAATTTCTTCTGGGTTTTCGGCGTTTGGCTTCCGAGACGCTCGAAAATCGAGGTTCCACTGTATTTGGTGACAGTAGCATGTATCATGATTTCTGACTCCTCTCATGTACTATTTATATGTGCACATATAAAGTCTATTCTGGCATTAACTGGTATATTAATTAAACATGTATAATAATAGCCATGTGATGTCTGCAATTTTCTCATTAGGCAGGTGTCAACATGCAGACCACTAATAAGCCCTTGAGGTTTGTTTTACAATCAAGAGAGATATAGTAAAAGGTAAAGGTACCCCTGCCCGTACGGGCCAGTCTTGACAGACTCTAGGGTTGTGCGCTCTTCTCACTCTATAGGCCGGGAGCCAGCGCTGTCCGCAGACACTTCCGGGTCACGTGGCCAGCGTGACAAGCTGCATCTGGCGAGCCAGCGCAGCACATGGAACGCCGTTTACCTTCCCGCTGGTAAGCGGTCCCAATTTATCTACTTGCACCCGGGGGTGCTTTCAAACTGCTAGGTTGGCAGGCGCTGGGACCGAACGACAGGAGTGAACCCCGCCGCGGGGATTCGAACCGCCGACCATGCGATCGGCAAGCCCTAGGCGCTGAGGTTTTACCCACAGCGCCACCCGCGTCCCCACCAAGAGAGATATAAATTCTATTAAATAAATATTTTATTTATTAGAAACCTGTTTCTCGATGGCACTTTTCATAGGCTACATTCAGGCATCTGTATGTTAAGTTATTCATCCATGCATATATATATATATGTTTGTAAGATCCCTGCATATTCAGCTCTTCATGTATATTTGAGAACCTTGGAAATAGATTCACCACGATGCCATTATATCTATGTATATTTATTTCTGTGCACTTTTAATGTGTGGAGATGTTGTGCAATCCTCAACCAAGCTGCTACAGATTTATTTTTAGTTTCACTAGAACTAAATAGATATTTGATTAGGTACGCTCATTCATTCCCCCCCCCCAAGAGTGTTTTGTTATGCTACTGCTGAACTATCAACCATTCCTGTATTAGGTGAATTGCTGTTTAATAGCCCAGAATGGTCTGCTGACTGAGGCTAATGCTTAGGAGCTTTCTGCTTTATAGAATATCTAATGAAAATTAGGTACGCTTGAGGAATTTGGTCTTTGCGAATTCCAATACGCATTGACGTGATCCACATCTCCCAGACTGATGTGCTGATCGCAACTTAGTTATCTACTCTCAAATGTTCTAACACACTTCTTGGCTCAAAGGACATCAAAATGATCTAGAAATTCTGATAAGAAGTGCTGGCAATCCACCTTAGTGGTGAGCCGCTCCATTGATCCACACAATGGAACGTAGGAGGGGAGGACGAACAGATCAATCAATATTAATTTTCATATATTAGTAACTTTGCATTAATGTAACATTTTTACATGTCACTGTGTATTTTTGTAATATTTTTGTTTAAGCTGTATGTTGTTGCTTCAGTTTTCTGTACTCCGCTTAAAGATATTCAAAATATATTAAGCGATATAGAAATTAAATAACCATAATCGTCACTCTCTCAACTTAGCTTGTTAGCAAGCGCTGCATTCTCCATTGTGGAGCTTCCTGTTCAAACATGGGTTTCTCATGGATAATCGTATCTATATCTATATTTATTCTGTGTTCAACTGTAGCCAACATGTAATGAAATTTAAATCAAGCGTAGTGTATTTAGGAAGGAAGGCAAAAATGTAAGTAGCAAAATTTAAAAACTGAAGGTAAATGGTCTATTATGAATTGAGTCTACCATGGTTGGATTTCTTCTTTCAAAACCATGTATTAATATAAATATATAAAATAAGAGTTGTAGTCAACAAAGTTCTACTCAGAGTTGAAATTTATGGACCTAAACTGGCAGTGTCCATTGATTTCCATGGGTCTAGAGTTAAAAAAGGTTGAAGGGCTGGAGATTTAGAATAGCTGAATTTTAAGAGATACCATAGACTTAATTTCATCTACACTTTAAAATTAGAAGTTAACCTAATAAATAAGTCTAGATGTAGCAGGTTAATCATCTGTTCTGACTGAATAGCCTCAGGAATGCAAATTCACATATGCTTTTTAAAATCAAAATTCAATTCATTACATGTACATGGATAAAAGATTCCCATGGTGGTTCTCCTCTAGTCCTGCTGCTACTGTGGATGAAACAAACCAGAGTTCTACTTGTTGTATTATCTGGCTCATGGTTTGCTTTTCCAAATGAAACATGAGTGGTAAACTCAAAACAAACCTTGGTATCTGATTGCGGCTGGTCAGCAACAGAAGTGGGGAAGGAACATCATGGGAGCTCTTTTGCATTAAACCACAGTTTGTTTTAAGCTATGGTTTAACGTGACGTGTGAACCAGGCCAATGCATTGTGCCAAACTGTGTTCCTTCTGTTCGTGAGAGTTCATTTGTTTGCGTACTTCCTCTTTTCTCCATGTTCCCCACACCATCTGCAGAAGAAGATTGGGGAACCCTTTGGAACAGTGTGGTAGGTAGCACAAGGACTGCTGGATATAAGATCTTTCCATCAGTAGACAGACAGAACATAATAAAAACAGTTCAGATTACAATTTCATATGTTGAAGGGCACAATAAAGCAGTTCAGGGTTAAAATACGGAGACAGAATTTTAAATCACAATAACCACTCTGTAAAAGTAATTTAAGTGAACCAACTGACTCCTAGTCACTGTTAACAATGCAAGTTACCAGCTTCACATAGCCTCACATTAGCTTCAAAGAAGAAGTAAATTCATTTCCCCATTTAAGCATTTTACTGAGCCTTCTATCTGTTGTGCTGATGTTTCTCATCAAACAAATCATAATTTGAAGCATCTGCCCAGGATTTATTCTTATTATGTATAAAAGTGATATGAATAAATAATAAGAAGCAAGGTTAAAAGTATTCCTTTTTTGGCACCTTCGAATTGGCACTAGTCCCATTCCCTTCTATTTTGCATTAGGAAGAAAAATCCTTATTTGGCGCTTTTCAATTTTTAGTAACTGCATGAATAACTTTGACAAAAGTCTTCTAAGTGCCTTATCGATTTTCTTTACATCAGTCCCTTCCATCCTGCCAAAACCAAACAGGGGAGTGATTATAATTCATTAAAGATCTTGGCTTAACTGAATCTGTGTGTACAGCCTTTGTACAAAACATTCACTAGAAATGTAGACAGTTGTATGTCAGTTCGTAGATTCTGAGCATCAAGAAGGGTGGCTGATGAAATCTTTATAACTGATGGAAAAATGCCCTTAGCATCTCCATTTGCCATAAATGTACACTTACCATAAATGCATACATCAGCTAACATTTTACCATATTTATCTTACCAATGATTGCTGAAGGTGGAAAACTTCTTTATCTCTTAGTATGGACTGAGACAACTATCTGTGTCAATTGTTTTCAAGAGTAGTTGGGTAAGGTTTGGGAGATATTACTGGTTCTTGCTTACATCCGGTTGTAATTGTGCTAGTCACAGATAGTGTGAGTCCCAGCGATTTCAATCACTTTTCATGGGCAAGACTAGTTTCCTCTGGATCGGCACCATTTTATTGAGTAAAAATTCAGCAATATAAAATATAAAAGAGAAATCAAGAATAGCAGACACAACAGAACATACCTGTCCACGACCCCTACTGGTCCTGTTCCATGTCCTCCTCACGCACTTTTGCTTGCAGTGGATCCTTTGACCATGATTTTGCTCAAAGGAGTCTTGGTGTTCAAACATCTGTTTTTCATGTGGCTGGAATGTAGGCTAATGGAGAAATCCATCTCCATTCCTCCACCAACTTTTGCTACTGTTTTCCAACAGCTTTTACCTCTGGCCATGTCTGCCCCTGGCACACATTCCTTGGAAGGTTCTTCTTACAAGAATACAACCCTTGGGCTGAAAAAGTTTCCCAACCCCTGAAATTATGTTTTTAAAATTAGTATTTCCCCCCCTCCCCCAGTGTCTGTGGGGGAAGCCCTTGTCTGAATTCTTACCATTGTATTCTTGACATTGAAAAGAGGTCTTCCAGTGCAATAGGGTTTCCATACTTACTAGGGCTGGCTGATACCTGGTTTTCAACATTGTGAGATATCACCAGCTAAACGTTGTGCTATACCATTATCTCACAATGTCTGAAATGATGCAGCGATCAAGAGGTGTTAGCTGGCTTCACAGTTTTTCCCACATCATGATTTTTGCTTAGCACACAGATCATTATTTGTGATATATTGCCAGGGCAAAAATCATGAAACCAATACCATGGTACCAGATTTGGATGATATATTGATATATTGCCCAGCCCTAATACTTGACAAGTTTTAGTTCTCTAACGATTAATGGCTCAGTTGCAGTTGAAAATGCATTTTAGATTTAAAACAGATTTTATATGCCCCTCATGTGGTCTGGATAGTAAACTTTGTATTTGCCAAATGTTTAATTGGGTCCTGTTAACTGAGGAGTCAGATATAGTTATTGCCAATGCCTAAGCCAATACCACTCTCATTGCTGTAATCAGTAAAGTTGTGGCCTAAATTTTGCCCATTAACCTTTAAACTAAAATTCTGTCTCAATGTGTTTTTATTATTCTTGGGGGGGGGGGGGTGCCTTGATGCACAAACCAGGAGGTTGGTGCTTTCAGTCCTCTGCCTTTCTTTCATGCATCAAAGCATGGCCTGTTAAACTGGCCACTGAATTTACAAGGTTTAAGAAGGGCTAAGAGGTAGCTGCCTTTTCCAGTTGTGCAGAATGATCATATAGGCATATTTGTTGATGTCAGTATCATTTCACCTTTGGAATATGGCCAAACTCATAATTCTAATGTGTAGTACACTATGAGTTGTGGCATGTTGAGGTGGATGGCTCCCAGTGGCTTCATTTGTTGCTTCGTTTTGCTTAAAAGTCATTTGGGCAAAATACTGGGTTTACTCCTTTCCCCCTTCTCTCTTTCCTTCCATCTGTGAGCATCTGAAAGCTAACACATTTGTCTTTCCATTACACAAAGCCTTACGGTAATAGCTCTTAAAACAGAATTCTAAATACTCTTGTTCATGTTAACCTCTGATGCTGAAAATTACTATAGGAAGCACCCCAATTAGCAATTCAAACATCAAAGGGTACAAAATACTACTTTCTACTCCCTGTGCCCACATCTAACTCCCACTCATTTTAAGAGGAGCAAAGAACATTCCTTTGAGTCTTTTAGCTGATAAATGAGCCGTTAAATATGATCAGCCACATTTTCAGAGTGTGCCCACCAGGACCTTCTTTAGCATGGGAATCTGGCAACTTGAGTTCCCGGCTTTGTTGGATACATTGGCAGCTATAAAACACAGCTGATATTAATTGATGTGGAATACAGAGTTTTTGTAGACTTGCAAATGCATTTTGCATTCAGCTGCTAAGATAGTTGCTGTTGTCTCCATCCTAGCAAGGGATATGCTTGAATCTTTGCTGCACAGCTCAAAAGCTGTGTTTTGAGGGCATGCATTGAATATTATCGAGCAGCAGATGTAGAGATGGCAGATGTAGCAGATGGCAGATGCGGAGGCACAATTCACAAGCATTAGTCGAACAGAACCTGTGACCAGGTTTTGTGCAAAAGGAGTAACAATGGTTCACTGTCTTCCTTAACATTTTCCCAGTTCCATAAGACAAAAAGTAAGAATAGAACTTTCGTTGTTACACCTTTGCACACCTGTTACAGAGTCTTGAAAACAATAGTAGTAACAGTGACAGTAATAGTAATAAAACTGACAGTAAGTGCAACTTACTTAACATTTTAAAAGTAGAGAACACTTTTATACTGTTCATTGGGCTAATTCCGAGAATTTCATCTCTGTTGAATAAGCAGAGATATGAATGAACCTTGCAGAGATATTCAGTAAGCAGAGATAGGAATGAATAATCCGTTTGCGCCTCCTTTCATGGGAACCAACGGAGAAGCATGGCAGTCTTTGGTTAACTATAATTTCCTGTTTCCTCTGAACCAGGAAGCTATGTTTAATGACTTCAAGATATTAAGTAACTTCACACTATGGCTTTGTATCTTTGTTCCAAAGCTGTTAACTGCATTTTCTTGCTTTGGATGAAACTGAGACTATAGTTTACAGAAGATTTCCTGGCTTGTTCATGTTTTCATGCCAAAGTTGGCTTAAGCTAAAGTGTTTGACCTTGTGGCAAACCATTGAGGCAGATCATTACAATTTCTACTTTAGAAGTGTGAAATTGAAGCTGAGAAGTGATTATTTGTTTGGGATGCTGCACAGCACGGTCAGAGGTTACATTCCTCCAGTTGCCTTGGTCCTGCAAAGTTCTGATGCTGCTTCTGCCTACCCCAAGAACACAATATTTTCCAAAAAAGGAAACAATCCTCCTGGGGGTAGAAATTTGAATAATTTCCTCCAGGGAGAAGGCCCTCTGAGGTTCATTGTGATTTGCCAAGGGCTGACCAGTGAGTTTGTGACTGTTCTAGGATCTGAGCTTTATTATTATTTTCTTTATTTATATCCCACCTTTCCCCCTGGGCACGGTACTCAAAGCAGCTTACAGATCAAGTAAGAAAAGCGAAAAAGATAGTCATTAGAAAGCATTTAAATACAGATGAAAACAACATTAAAAACATCACAACACTAGACCTTTCCATTCAGTTCCTAAAGGCCTATTGGGATGAAAAGGTCTTTAACTCCTAGGAGTAGTAGTACAACAAGGAGGGAGCCAGGCTAGCTTCTCTAGGATGGAATTCCAAAGTCTGTGAGCAACCATGGGTGTGGCCAGGATTTTTGTTGGGGGGAGGGGCAGAACCTCATATTAGAATTAATTTGTATTGATTTAGGGGGACACCTGCCCCCCGCCGCCCTTAGCAACACCCATGTGAGCTGCCACTAAAAGGGCCCAATTCCACGTCCCCACCAAGCATGCCTCAGAGATGGTCAGAGCTCAGGCGGATTCATATGAAAGCATTTGGTCTTTCAGATAGTTTTGAAGCAGACCCCCCCATTCCCCACCTTGTGGCAGAATTTAGAAGCTGCTTTTTAACTAATGTCTGTTACAGTGGAACATTGGTTCTCGAACTTAATCCATTCCGGGAGTCCATTCGACTCCCGGAACAGTCTGAAAACCAAGGTATGGCTTCCGATTGGCTGCAGGAGCTTCCTGCACTCAAGCAGAAGCCGCTTTGGACATTCGACTTCGGAAAGTTCGAAAACTGGAACAGTTACTTCGGTTATTTTGGCGTTTGGGAGCCAAAAGGTACGAATACCAAGTTGTTTGAGAACCAAGGTATGGCTGTATTTTCTGAGTTTAAAAAGCAGCTGTGAAATTTGGTACAGAAGCTTCTCCAAGAAAAATAGGGACAAGAAAAACTAGTGACAGTGTACCAACAGTTACGGACTCACAGTCAGCTGTGGGGGGGGGGGGAGTTTGGGAGAGTATAAGAGGAATTTTATGAGATAATGAAGAGAAAGAAGGAGTTGCTGCAAGACTGTTTCACCCAAAGGTCTAATTGGGATGTGGATGGCATACATCTCTGAATGTATCTGTTAATACGTATCTGCTGTTACCCAATTCCCTCTTTTGTCCATGCTGATTGCAAGATCATAGATAAGTCACTAGTTATATCTATTTTAGACATTAACGTTATAAACTTTAGAACTCATGGTATCTATAACCCAAACAGACATGAATGTCAACACAGAACATCATTTTGTTGTTGCTTCTTTCCTCCCCTAAGCGATCTTGTCTCTGTAGTGGACATAAAATAGTGCGACTGCCACTTGGCATAGGATCAATGAACATAATGAAACTGTCACTTAATGTAAGTTTTACTCCCTTGCTGCTCAACAGACACTCTTCCCCCTTCACCCCCCTGTCCTTCATGTACTGAGCAGAGGCTAGCTATATTGAAGAACTCTTCACAATATTGTTGCTCTAATGGGCAACGTGAAGGGTAATCGGCCTGGTCAATAACTTCATATTTTCACGCAGTGTGTAATAAGAGGGCTAGAGCGTATTGTAGTATCTCACATTTAATGGTCAGTATGCCCAAATATGTGAAGGGACGCAGGTGGCGCTGTGGGTTAAACCACAGAGCCTAGGACTTGCCGATCGGAAGGTCAGCGGTTCGAATCCCCGCGACAGGGTGAGCTCCCATTGTTTGGACCCAGCTCCTGCCCACCTAGCAGTTCGAAAGCACGTCAAAGTGCAAGAAGATAAATAGCTACCACTCCGGCAGGAAGGCAAACGGCGTTTCCGTGCGCTGCTCTGGTTCGCCAGAAGTGGCTTAGTCATGTTGGACACATGACCTGGAAGCTGTCTGCAGACAAATGCTGGTTCCCTCGGCCTATAGAGTGAGATGAGTGTGCAACCCGAGAGTCGTCTATGACTGGACTTAACTGTCAGGGGTCCTTTACCCTAACCCTAACCTTTTATGCCCAAATGTAATAATGTGTATTTGAATTTTCATTCTGTGTGTTAGCATTGCGTGGTGGGTAAGCCAGCAAAACTGCCCCTCAGCATGAAATCACCGAGCACAATATCACTTAGTCTCCTGATGCTCTGGAGACACACTTTCACTCTCCACTGCTTAAATTTGAAGATGCTCTTGTTCCAGTACCTAAACCATGAGGGGGGGGCGTTGTTGGATATTTTGAATTGAAATGACACCCACACTTTTATTCTTCAATCTGGAACCGTACTGTCCTGGGCTGCGATCTGTATTGGGAGCAGCCATAGAAAGCAAAAGGCAGCAAATCCTCAGGAAAGCAGTAGCCAAATTCCCAGGCCACGCTGAACCATGAACTTTGTTTTATAAAGTCATACTGGGCACTAACAAGCCCTGATTGCTCAACCAACTAGATACATTGGTTTAAGGCTAGCTAGTGATCATGGTTTGCAAGAATGGTTTGGGTCCATGGGTCCATGGTTTGTTTATACCTGAAATCGAGATTGTGCCTCTGCAAGATGTCTAATCTTCTGAGGAGGATCTGGAAACTAAGGAACAGACCAGAACAACAGTCAATGAGGAACTGGTATCCTTGCAGGAGACAAGTAGGGATCCCTCGCTGTAGAAAGGGAGCTTGTTCTTGAAGCAGAACAACCTGTAAGCCCCCAGGAATACTTCAAGAGGCAGGGAAAGACCCTCAAGGTCAGGAGAAATGCTTGATTGCAGAATATGACTCCTTGTGAGTAAAGGGCTACTCAGGAGTAGGGCCCCACTCACCAGGAAGTTTGCATACACAGGCACTGTGATACTTGCTACCCAGTAAGGGGCTAACCATAGAAATAAAACATAGGGCGTTAGTATTGGGTTGAAATGTTGTTATACCCAAAGTCTGCAGGAAGGACTGTCTACATAGAATGAGCATAGTTCCCACAAGGAACTCAGAATGGTAGACATTAAATTTTGTTAGTGTTAACTGCAGGTTTTAATTTTTGATTGATTCTTAATCTATTTTCATTGATTCTTAATAGATGTTCGCATTCACCTTTAGAACTTTTAAACTGATAATTGGACCGGACATAAAAGAATAAAATCATATCTGAATTATTCCCCTTTTTTTACATTTCCCTTAATGCAACTAATTAAATGCACATGTCCGAGAGACTCCAATGGGGCACTACCTTTAATTATCCCCTCATTCATCAAACATGAGACTAGACACTCTCTTCAGAGGTGGAGTTAAGCTCTGAATCTATTGCCAAATGCCTTATGTGACCAGTAGATTTCCCATCTTTAGTACAAGTGACCTGACTGTCAACATACCAGGCCACAAACTAATCATAGTAAACTGTGTTTTACTTTTGTGCAAAGACAACAGAACCATATAATACACTTTAAATGAATCATCAGTATTAGCACTGTCTCCTGAATCCACCGTGATCTTGAATAATCAGCTCCGGTTCACATTGCCAAATAGTATTTTCAGTACAAAGGGAGGGTTTTAATTGTCATATTGGAGGTGGAAAGTAGATATCTTACTAATATTATGTGAGGAAATGTGATCCCACAGCTTTATAACTCATTTAATCATATTGCAAATGTTCTGTATTTGTGCAGTAACACAAACTATGCATTTAGTAGGAAAATCTCATTTAAAAGATTTTAGTATAAGACAAGAAAATCCTCTTGCCTTGCAATTACAGACTCATAGCTGTCTGCAAAGAAACTTGAAAAGTAATTACCTGGAGTTGGAAGGAATGTAATGGAACTTTTCTGTTTCAGTAGAATGTTATCACAGAGATGTTTCTCATACTGCAGTGTAATCTCAATAAAGATAATAAAACAAGGACATAGGTTTACAGCCTCTCCTTGTCCACTCTGATAACCTTACTACAGTTATCCTAAAGGGCCTTCTCTTGTTTGCCAAGGATGGGGGGGTGAGGGATATCGTACTCACCTCAATGATTATTTCTGGTTTGTTTTCAGTTTTGCAATTACCGTGGTACCTTGGTTGTCAAACGGCTTGGCTCCCAAACAAATCGGCTCCTGAACGCTGCAAACTCGGAAGAGTTTGCGAACATTTTTTGAAAGCCGAACGTCCAACGCAGCTTCCGATTGAGTGCAGGAAGCTCCTGCAGCCAATCGGAAGTCGCACCTTGGTATTTGAACCATTCCAGGAGTCAAACGGACTCCTGGAACGGATTAACTTTGGCAACCAAGGTACCACTGTACTTTGAAGTTTATAGTGGTTAATCTGCCCCATCATGCTGAACTTCTGTTTCTTCCCTCATGCACTTTTGCTACATACCTCTCAGATGTACTGCAACCTCCAAATATTTCTGGTTCTTTTCCCTGCCCTGTTCTGAATCCATATTTATGTATGGCCTTCATTAAATTCAGGCATCCCCAACCTGCGGCCTTCCAGATGTTTTGGCCCACAACTCCCATGATGCCTAGCTAACAGGACCAGTGGTCAGGGAAGATAGGGGTTGTGGTCCAAAACATCTGGAAGGCTGAAGGTTGGGGGTGCCTGATTAAATTCATTTAGATTGAACAACCTTGTGAATGTACCCACATGACATGATGGGCACAAAGCAGTTTGCCTTCTGAGTTGTGTTTCATGGTGATTATTAACTGCATCTACTACACCTGATAAGTATATGGTCTAAAATAAACTACTAGGCACCCTGATAAACTTAAATTCATTCAACTCCTGTCCTAAATTCCTCCCACCACCAATGCAGTTGTTCTTATGCCAGAGAAATGCCAACAGGATGTGGCATACCAATGTTGGGGCTGGTGTTGGATTCTTAACAGGATAGGCATGTCTCCTTTAAAGTAAGGCGCACTGAGTTCAATGGGACTGATTCCTATGTAAGTTTGCATAGGGTAATGGGACCCTCCTTCCCCCAAGTAGGTATATTCTGAATGGTTTCAAATTACAATGATTATATATCAATAAAAACAGGATAAGTAGACCTAAAATATTGTGGACATAGGTGAAAAATGACCAGGGAAGTGGAAAGCATTACATTGTTATAATCAGTATGGCTTGATACACATGGATTATACTCACAATAGATTTTGCAAGACAGAACGTATGCTTCAAACAGGTGAAAGACATCATAAAGAATATCCATGGTTGCTCTTTGTATTGGCCTGTGCACCTATAATCTTCTTCTAAGTGCTGCGTAGGGTGACTGGATTATAATTTGAATTAACTGGCTTCTGACTCATAGAAGAGTCACACACAGAAAAATATCAGTTGCATCTCATAAAGTCAACCACATAATGAAAGCACACCCTAAGGTTATTGTTATTGCTGTTTTAAAATTGCAGGCCTTCGATTTACTTGTTAAGGTTTGATATTTGCATTTCCCTGTAATAAAATGAATGTTTATTTGATGTGTTTTAAATGACTGCGCTTCTCATTTCAATGAAATTTGGCAATCTAAGCATGTGTTTGTAAAGCAAACGGGGAACTGGATTTCCATCAATTGCAAATAGTTTTGAAAATGCACTGTTTTGCTCTCTCTTTTCTCTCATTTATATTATTTTTGCTTATTTTGACACTTTCTCAACAACCCAGCCCATATATATATATACCGGTTTGTCTGAAACCAAGTGTGCTTCTAGCAGAACAAGTCTGCAAATTATTCTCTTTAAAGAAATCTTCTTGTTTGATATGAATTGGCAGGTCTGTAGTATTGCAGACAAGATAGGCAGATTAACATATTGTTTGAAGTGTGGACTGCAAGCTCAAAAGTGTACCAGGTAGCTGGCTATGTTGCCTTCTTTATCTCTACTAAAAAGAATTGCATAACAAAAATAAATTTAGTCTTAGAGAATTTTCAACAAATATTCATTTTCCTACTAATTATCCCACAATTGCTCAAGACACTCATTGCATTTTTGTTCTGAGTTGATGCATCACACATAATGGTGAAAAGGAAATTGTTAATAACGTGGTGATAGTTGTGGGCAGTGAGTCCAAACAAACTTACAGCACTCCTTGTTCTGCATTTTAGCCCAAAATAAGTACAACCTCTAAAAGGAAATATGTCATGATGTAATGTTTTGTGCTTTTCAGTCATGAACTGAGCAGGCACCTCAGGTCATCATTAGCAGCCTGTTTTAAACACTAACTTCAGAGCCGTGTATGTGTGTACCTAGAGGAGCATCTCCACCTCCATCATTGAGCCCATGAGATCCAGCTCTGAGGGCCTTCAGGAGGTGAATTCACTGCAAGAAATGAAACTACAGGGAACCAGGCAGAGGGCCTTCTCGGTAGTGGTGCCCTCCCTGTTGAACGCCCTCCCATCGGATGTCAAGGAGATGAGTAATTATATAACCTTTAGAAGACATCCAAAGACAGCCCTGTATAGGGAAGCCTTTTAATGTTTTATTATGTTTTTATATACGCTGGATGCCACCTAGAGTGGTTAGGGCAACCCAGTCAGATGGTTGGGGTACCAATGAAATAATAATAATAATAATAATAATAATAATAATAATAATAATAATAATAATACAGCCCTACCTCAGAATTCGAATGCTTTGCGAGTCGAATGTTTTGGCTCCCAAACGCCACAAACCCAGAAGTGAGTGTTCCAGTTTGCGAACATTCTTTGGAACCTGAACATCCGACACGGATTCTGGAGCTTCCGATTGGCTGCAGGAGCTTCCTGCAGCCAATCGGAAGCTGCGCCTTGGTTTCCCAATGTTTTGGAAGTCAAACAGACTTCTGGAACAGATTCCATTTGACTTCCGAGGTACGACTGTAGTAATACTGCTATTGTCATATAGTGCTAATACCACAGTATTTGGTTGCTTCCAGAGAATGAGTTTCCTGCTGAATTTGAAAACCAACCAATCAACATCTTCATATGTTTGTGTTTGGCCCAAACAGTGATGTAGTGCCTTGGAACTGAGAGAGTTAAAAATGCTGCTCTGCTGAGGTGGGGTGGGGAAAGTTAAGTTGATAATCCTATTAAAATCAAGACCAGTAGTTAAGTCCCAGAATTTATAGCACTTATAGCACCATAAATATTAAGCTGTCGGATAATGAAATATCATGAGCAACTCTGCTCTGAAGTCTCACTCCCTTTGTTTTAGTGTCTGCTGCAGCACATCATTCCTAGTAAAGTGCTTTCTTGTAGAACAGGCTGGCCAAATGGTTTTCTGAAATAATAAATGGGTGGAAAGCACTTGATAAGTCACTAGTGTTATAGGTAATCTCACCAGTTCATTAATAGTATTTAAACTGCTATATGGCAACTGTGAGCAAAGACCAGCTACACAAGGCAAATGTGTATTGTATCAAGTCCAGCAGTATTCCATCAAATAGGAATAATTTCAATGTCTAGTGAAGGTGATGTTCATATCCATATTTTCAAAAGTGTATAGAGGCAATACAGATCACAGAGAATGTAGGAACATTGAGGGCACAGGATATTTTGTAATTAAAGAACGCTAACACAATTCTTGATTTCCATTTGGTATCAGTTTTCAAAGTGGTCTGCAAAGGTGTACACTTAAGTCTCTGTCGGTGTGCAAATGGTTAGAATTCCTGCTCCGTGATTGGAGTCATGGGATTGTTGTCTTTCACATGACGGTATATGTTTTGACTCCACAAAGTGGGAAGTGATGGAAACAGGATGTTTGTGTTACTGTGTTCCGTGAAGTGGGACTATTGTCCTTTGTTCTTTCTTTTTGCTGTCTGATGTTAGAGAGAGAGGGAGTCATGTTGCAGTGCTCTGTGTGTGTTTATATGTAAATAAAGTAGATTAGCCAAAATGCTGAGTTGCTGAGGTCTGTTACACAGCTGCGAAGACTCTGCAGAACCCTAAGTGTGCCGATGTCTGTTGGCATCGGTCGCTGTGATGTTCAGGCTGAAGAAAGCTTTTGCAGCTCCTGAACGATTGACCAGGAGGGAGAGAACATGCCAGTTGGGCATGTGTCTCTGCCAGGGTCCTACTCAATTGTAGGACGAGCTCCTAACACAAATATTGTTAGTCAATTAAGCAAGTGGGCAGCTATAGCATTGCAAACCTTTGGGGGGGGGGACATATAATGCTATGAAAGTGCATTTGAACATATGCAGAGAACAATTGCCTTACAACTGAAGACCAGCTTCAAACGTTTAGGACTGGGGGAAACGCTTTAGCCTAGATGGGCCCTGCCAGCTGAAAAAAACACAAAAACTCAAACTCAACAAGTTGCTGTCATCTACTTATTCCCAAAGAAGCTATTCTGCCTGGCCTTCAATTTGAATTAGCCTGATCCTCTATTCCCTTTTCCCTATCCTTTTATAAAGAATCCCTTCTGGGACTCCACATTTAAATTCTTCCCTGGTCTCCTTGCTGGCCCTAGTAGGACCAACTTTGGCCAGTTAGCCCTGGTGATTATTTGATGTCTACTGACTGGGTGTAACCCCCCATGACCCCTGAATTATTGAATTTTATTGATATCGATGCTGCATTTTATGTTGTGTTTTATGCTGGTTTTGTTGCATTCTAATCAATGTTTTATATTTGCTGTTAACCGCCCTGAGCCCGGTTTTTAAACCGGGAAGGGTGGGGTATAAATAAAAAAATATTATTATTATTATTATTATTATTATTATTATGTACAATGAGGTCAATAAGAGAGTTTACATCTATTCAACACATTCTTATTTGTAAGGTGATGTTTTTAATCTATGTTAGTTACAGAGTCAGAAGATGTTCTGAGTCATTGTAGGTTCAAGGATTCAATCCTAGGACACCCGACATTTTAATTATTTGATTCCCCACCCTGAATCAGCCATACTCATGTCCTTTAAAATGATATGCCCAACAGTTCTAACAGCTTCCTTAGATTACATATTGAAATCCTAGTTAAAATTGACGGTTGAATTTTTGATGCTGCTGGGCCCATGAGGGTGATAGATGTCTGGGAGTATCTGTCACTGTTGTTGTTGTTGTTGTTGTTGTTGTTTAGTCGTTTAGTCGTGTCCGACTCTTCGTGACCCCATGGACCAGAGCATGCCAGGCATCTCTGTCCTCCACTACCTCCCGCAGTTTGGTCAAACTCATGCTGGTAACCTCGAAAACACTATCCAACCATCTCGTCCTCTGTCTCCCCCTTCTCCTTGTGCCCTCCATCTTTCCCAGCATCAGTGTCTTCTCCAGGGAGTCTTCTCTTCTCATGAGGTGGCCAAAGTATTGGAGCCTCAGCTTCACGATCTGTCCTTCCAGTGAGCACTCAGGGCTGATTTCCTTAAGAATGGATGTGTTTGATCTTCTTGCAGTCCATGGGACTCTCAAGAGTCTCCTCCAGCACCATAATTCAAAACCATCAATTCTTCTGTCACTGTACTTTCCCCAAATATTACTTACTGCCTTGCCCATAGTAAGTTAACTTTGAAAATAAATTGAAAATAAAAACAACCTTTCCCAGGTTGTTTATTTCAATGGCTATACAGAACTGTGTGCTGCATTCAAGTTGTGGAATGCACACTAGTTTATGAAAGAACCTGATGCTATTTTCTTTCCTTTTCAAACTGCAGGTTTACACAAAAGGGCTAGGAGAGATCTTGGCAGAGGTAAATCTCTGTTATTACAAAACCAAGACAGTGAGCGGAAGACCCAATATATCTTAGGTTATTGCTTCCTTTGGAAAAGTTAAAGCCATTCTGTGAAATATGCACCAATGCTCAGATACTAGACAATAAATGGAAGGTTTATGGGCTGTGTAGCTAACATATTTTTTAAAAAGGGATATGTGAAAGGGAGGGTGGGAGAAGAGAAGCCATTTTTAAACTTGCTTGCAGAGTGAAACTTGCACTAAATTTGATAGAAATACCAGCTGGAATGATCAGCATCAGGTTTCAGTTTTGACTGGGCGATGTATGAAGGGAGGGAGATCACAATCAGAAGCCACATAATTTAAGGTTGGGAAAGGGATCCTATAAACTGTATGACTTGTCCTTGATAGAGTTCATCTTTTACTAGAGAAAAAGAAGCCGCCAGTGGTCAAGAATAAAAGGAATACATGGTTTATGGGTGGAGCGCAACTACATTTTACTCAGAATATACCGTATTTTTCTGTGTATAAGACAAGGTTTTTTTATTTTAAAAGTCTGTTTAAAAAAATTGGGTGTCTTATAAATGGGTAGTGCAGAGGGTGGACTGGTGATTGGTTGTTGCTGCGAGCAGGAGGTAGTCAGCGGTTGCTAGGAAGTGGAGAATTGCGTTCAGTTCCTTCTTTCATGTTACCCACAGGCATCTGATTGGTCAGTGGGAGAACAAGATGCTGGACCAAATAGGTCATTGCTTGAACAGGCTTTCCTGATGTCCTTAATCATTGAAAAATGCATACAGGGATATGTGTTAGGGGATTGCTGACAACTGTATATATGCACATGGACTTGAATTCGCTACCTAACTAAAAAAGAAGAAGTGGGAAATACTTGCTATATATTTCTCTCTACTTTTTTTCAAGGATTAATGTTCCTTTAAAAATGGACAGGATGGACCCCCCCCCCCCGGTCTGGGTGGATTTCCAATCTTTCTCCCCACCCATGTAGCCCCTAAAATTATTATTATTATTATGGAATAGGATTTCCCTGTTTTCATCAGGGAAATGTCATAACAATAATGCCAATTTTCTCAGTGCAAAATTCAGCGACAGGGTCTGGATGACAATTTGTTCTCAAATGCAAAGTACCTTGGGAAGGTTCTATATGTCTCTCTGATGGGGTGATCATTATCAGTGCCAGATTTATGTATAAGCTGAACAAGCTATAGCTTAGGGCCCCACTCTCTTGGGCCCCCCCCCCAAAAAAAAATTAAAGGAAAGAAAACTGGATGTACATTTTCAAAATATAAGATTAAAAAAACACACAAATAAAATTAATACAGCAACAGTGTTTTGTGTTGTATAGGCTCCTATTTGTTATGTACAAATGGCTTTAGATACCTACTAGGTCCATAAATTACCATATAGCATATATTCAACACAAAAAACAGCAACAATTTTTTGTTGACAAAGGACAGCTAGACATACAAAGGGCCCAATTACCTTTGGTAGCTTAGGACCTCATCAAACCTAAATCCGGCCCTGATCATTATCCTACACTTATGATTCTGTCTGTGAAGAACAGCACCAGACTCCAGAAGATCCTTGGGCATGATTCTCTCATTGGGTCCCTCTCCCTGAGTGTTTCCAACTCCCCCTTGACGTTATTTCCACCGCACATTGATGTGACCCTGCTTTTTCTCCCAACACTACCTGCCAGAGGAAGGAGATATGGATGTTTCCCCAAATTTTGTTTCTCTCACAGCTTACTAGGCATGGGCAAATCTGTCAGTTTTGGTTTCCGTCAGTCCCAAACCCACTTCCAATTTTTTTAAAAAACCATCATGAAAATCTGGCAGCATTTTAGTGCAAATTTTGAGCTAATATACTTTTTTTTTGTATGCAGTTTTGCCTGATATACACATTTCCCCAATCAATTCCCCTTGATGTGATGCATCTTTTGGATGCTATTTTCACTAATACATGCTTTTTTTGAGACATCATTTGGTTGCGCAACTGCATCACAAAACTGGGAGAAGTGCAAATTTCAAAGGGTAGCTCTTCTCTTATTGTACTGGAAAGTGTTCCCATTAAAATCTGAACCAAATTCCTCGCCCACCCTTACTGTTTGCTGTTTGTGCAAGTGAACAAACAGCAATAGGAAGGAGGACATGGATGAGAGTAAGGAGACCCCAGGGATCGACACATGGTTCCATATTGGAATGAGGCTTGCAGCAGAGGTCTATTTGACAAGGCAAACTCCTGACTCTGGCTCTAATGTGGAAGCATCCTTGGAGTTTGAATGGAAATACTGTGGAGCGTCACATGACCATCCTTACTAGCAGAGTAAATAGTGTGGAGCGTCACATGAGCAGAACTCTTACTAGCGGATGGTCTTACCTGCAAACACAAACTCAGAATCCCAGTCCAGGCAATTAATGTCATGTTATTTTCTGATAGATAAAACATTCCTTATCCCGTTGCTTGGCCTCCTAAGGATTATTTGCAGTCCTCTTCACTGAAACAATAATAAAAGTACAAAAATATGTGGCACGTTTTGTCTTGTTCCATGGGTCTTTAATGCTACTCTGAAATTTCTCACTCATTTAAAACGCTCTCCTTAACTTTCTACTCTGCTAGTCAATTGCCTGTTCCAGCTGCTTAATCCCACACCTGGCTCCAATTTAAACATGTCAGTTTTTGCCCCAATGCCATTAGGCCCACAGTTGTTGTTTTTCTAATCCCCGAGTATCTTCACATTTGACTTGGCAGTATTGTGCATTGTCCACAAAATGAGCAAATGGAATTGCACCGTATAACTTCATGGGTTGATTAACAGATATCTGCACACAGATTCCTTCAAGGCCATGGAGTCTTGGCTGTTGTTTTTTTGGCCGTGGGGAGCGCGAAAGGGGAGCATTATTCCTCCTAGGAGCAAGCTGCCATCACACCAAATTGGAACCTGTTCAGAACTCTTAAATCTTGGCTTTGAGACAGCAAGGTTCTTGGGGCAATGTCTTGGTATTCAAGCCATTATGAACATTTGCAGTTGTTTTTAACCCTTCTATTTCCTATATCACCATAATCATAACTACTGAGGGAAGGGACCCGTCCTGTTGTCTATATTCATGACTTCCTAAGCCATTGCTAGTCATTTACCTTGCTTTTCTTCTGGAAAGGCAGTTCAGACAATTTATCAAGGGACATAGAGAGCCCAGAATTTTTTTGTCTGCAAGGAGAGAAGCGAGTTGTTCACAAATTCAGAGCATAAAGTGCCTGTTAGTTCTTAGCTTATTTTTGTAAACATAATTTATTGACACAAGGATTTCTCCATATAAGGAAAATAACATTAGTACATGTAGTAAAACTATGAATGGAACAATGTCAAACTTCTGACATAGGTCCATAAAGAGATGGGGCAAAGTATGACAAGTCCGGAACAAATCAAATAATTATCAGGGCATATTAAAATGTTAAAAGCAAACATGATAAAAGCACAAGGAAGAAATTAACATCAGTAATTGTCCTGTAGAATATCCCCCCCTTAAATCATCACTAACACATAAGTTTGGTTCTTTTTCCATACTTCCAATGTGAAAGCTTCATTATGCTGTCTAAATTCTGAGTGATACTATAACAGAGTGAGAATAAAACCTGGATTAGTTCCCCCCCCCCCCCCACTTATCCAAAACCTTGCAAGTAACAGAACCTGCTCAGTTGTCTGCAACTATACAGTTATGTCTTCTCAAGTCAAAATGAGAAGCAGTTCTGCCATTTCAAGCAGAATAAATGAGAGTCCCTTGATCCGCATATTTTCCCGGGCTGGTCCTAGCATCGGGCAAAGTGAGAATGCCTCAGGTGGCAGATGCTGGCAGGACAGCTATTCTCTGTTATACACACTGTCCTCCCCCCCCCCAATATCCTGCTGCCTCAAGTTGTTATTATATTCCCAGTGTTGAAGTACGGTAAGATTCAGCTGCAAGCCCCGTCAGGTGCTATACGTGGAATTTTGTCTGCCTCAGGTAGAAAATTGTCTTGGGCCTGCCTTGAAACCCCAGCTAGTCCCTATCTTCTGTTGCAGACGGATCATCTTTAATTTTTAAGGGGGGAAGAAACCAAAAGCAGACCTAGTTAGGAGTCCAGGAGTGTGTGCTGTCATCACCTCTCCTTCCTCCTGTTTTTCTCTCATGTGTAAATTCCCTGCCTTTTTGAAGCATGCATGGCGCAACATTGTGTTTCTGTTGATCTTCATGCTAACGACCGTCTGTTTCAAAACACAGTTTGCAAACAGCAAACAAACAGACAAATGGTTTGCAGGCTGCTTAAACAGTGCTATGCAGAATTGTTGCAACCTTTTTTAATGTGAAAGGGGGGAATCATTCATGGGGATGAGGTTATTTTTCACATTTTTACACTAGTTTGCAGCTATCGTTTTACTGATCTGCTGATCTCTTGTAACCCCCCCCCCCTTTTTTAAGGACTCCTTTTCACTGTGGGATTCCACTCAATCAGGGATCATGTAGCAAACATGATGTCACAGAACTATGCAGCCAGTGCTCCCAGTTTTGATGCACACTGCAGGCAGCCGCATTACTTGGCAGAAATGTACTGCAATGCTTTTGCCCCAGTCTAGTTGTATTCATATGCCTGACCAGTTGAGGCAGAATTCTTATGGGGCTGTGCTTATGAAATACACATCCTTTGGAAATAAATGCTGTTTGGCTGGACATTCAAATGTGTGTCCCAGTACTGAGGTTCTGTCCTAATAATAATAATAATACCCCACCCATCTGGCTGGGTTTCCCCAGCCACTCTGGGCAGCTTCCAACAAAAGATTAAAAATGCATTAAAACATCTGTCATTTAAAACTTCCCTAAACAGGGCTGACTTCAGATGTCTTCTAAATGTCAGATATCTTCTAAATGTCAGATGTCTTCTAAATGTCCTTGACATCAGATGGGAGGGCATTCCACAGGGCAGGCACCGCCACCAAGAAGGCCCTCTGCCTGGTTCCCTGTAACCTCATGTCTCGCAGGGAGGGAACTGCCAGAAGGCCCTCGGAGCTGGACCTCAGTGTCAGGGCTGAACAATGGGGGTGGAGACGCTCCTTCAGGTATACTGGCCCAACAAGTCAACTCTCATCTGACTGGTTCAGACATCCGTGAATATTCTGGGGTTTTTTCCAGCTTGTGGGTATGTCTGCTCGTTTTCACAATAATATTAAGACCTGTACAGTTTCCCCAGAATATTTAAAATGTTTCACATTACAGGCCGATATTATTATTCCCAAATTGCTGGAGGGAAGACAGTCCAGTTGACAGGTAATAAGTACCCTGACTATGATTGCCTAACTGACTTCATGTCAGGAACAAGATTTGTACTGTTGGACCTCCATATTCACAGCTCAGCCACTTAGCTGTTACTCTACAGAAATGCTCACAGTTATTGAACTACAGATAGTGTGATGCTCACAGTTTTGCAGGCCTGATGTAGGAGGGAGAAGGCCTGTAAGAATTCTGTTTATATAGATATACTCATTTAAACACATTACAGTCATACCTCGGGTTGAATACGCTTTGAGTTTAGTGCATTCAAATTGCGCTCCTCAGCAACCCGGAAGAAACGGAGCGTGTTACTTCCAGCTTTTGCCGCTTGCGCAGACTCTCAAAATAACGTCACGCCTATGCGCAGACATGCCATCGCTACTTACGTTTACTTCTAGATGTGAACGGGGCTCCGGAACGGATCCTGTTTGTATCTAGAGGTACCACTGTACAGTGGTACCTCGGGTTACATACGCTTCAGGTTACAGACTCCTTTAACCCAGAAATAGTGCTTCAGGTTAAGAACTTTGCTTCAGGATGAGAACAGAAATCATGCTCCAGCGGCGCGGCAACAGCAGGAGGCCCCATTAGCTAAAGTGGTGCTTCAGGTTAAGAAAGCGTGTTCTCCAATAAATGAGAGCACGTGTTGTGGTGTGGGCCGCCGGGCCAGGCCTCTTGTTGCCAGGCAGGTTAATAGTTGTTGCCTGGCATTGTGATTGGATAACCGGGTTGCTGGGGCAAATTGTATGTTGCAAATTGGGTGGGTGGGACCATAGTCTTTAAATATCGGTGCACTCTGGTTTCTCTTTCTCTTTCTCTTTGCAGAGTGCATCGGATCACCCGCCCGCCCACCCGCCCGCCCTCTTTTCCGGTTGACCTTGCTTTGCCTGTCATGGGGTCATCTGCCTTGGCGCAGGGGCCTAGTAGGAATTGTGCCATTTGGTGATTGGCTGTGCCATTTGGTTTTTGCCTACTACTCAGCAATTCGTCACAACTTGTAAGGTTGCGGTTAGGCATTGGTTATAATATGCTGGTGGTGGAGGGGTCGGGATAGGCCGTGCCTGCCCCTCCCATTGTGCTGAAGGGAATTCCGTTAAAGGAATCCTGGGGCTTGCCATGATTTCGTCCAATCCCTGTCATGGGACCAGGGCCGCCCAATCCCTGTCATGTGAATCCTTGTCATAGGACCAGGGCCGGCAAGCTTTCGGGGAGCTGCTGGGGTGAGCGGCGTGGGTCCGACGCTTAGCTCAAGTGACCCCCCAGTTTGACTTTCCCTTCTACTGGCTACCGATCGGACCTCGGGATGTCAGTTCTGTCCCAGGCAGGGGGACAGATAGTCATAACCAATGTCTAAACAACCACTCACTGATTTTGTATTTTAATAAAGTTGTGGCCAAAATAGTGCCCAAAAACCAAAACTAAAATTACGTGTTATGTGTGAAGTTATCTGAGGGGTGGCCTGGGGACCTACACACGCAACAGTTTCAGGTTAAGTATGGACCTCCGGAACGAATTAAGTACTTAACCCGAGGTACCACTGTATATATTTTGAAACGAGGCCATATTACACAATGTAACTTTTGGGGGCCTGAAAACAGGCTCTGTTGCATCATTGGGTCCTTTCCATATTCTTATTCTCTTGTTTGGAATTATTTTAATTGTATAGAAGGGAAAGAGAGATGTGAATAGGCAAGCTTTAGTTGCATTTCATTGAGTTAGAAATTGGAACCTGGACATTATTAGCTCTGATCAGATTGTGCTAAACAAACATCTGAAGACAGTGGAAAATATTTTCCCTTTTTTATATTACTGAGGATAGAAATGTATGTACTGATAACAAATGTGACTTAGATTGGCAGCTTGATTTGGAATCACCGAGGATTCCTAAAGGAGACGTTCATGATGAAAAGATCTGCATGATCATAAACAACAATGTAAACGAGTGTAAAATAAAATAAAATGGACCACTGAATAATATGCAGCAGGGTGGGTACGCGTCTGAATTCAGCTGTATGTAGGAACGTTGAAACACTTAAAAGCAGTGTTAAGATACAATGGGCTTTTATTCAGTTATTTTATAGCAAGCCTCTGAAAAATATAAGTGGGATGTTAACAGTTAGCTAGACACAGGGAAGGCTTCAAGGAGAAACAGGTGGCTGGTTCAGTGAACAGCTGCTAGGAATTTTGCATTGTCATTTTGTTTGCAATCGTGGTCTTTCTGAGTGAGCTTAGGAAATGAGGGTCTGAAACGAAGATCGCATTTCTTAATTTGGGAGAGGGTATGTTGTCTATGAAAATAAAGCATAATATCTATGCAACTTAAATTAGGAAAATAATAAATTGAAAAAGATGACAATATGAAAAAACAAAAGGTATTGTAACAGTGCATTGCTGGGCCTTAAGCTCTAAAAATACACCCTCACCCCAGGATTTCATATTTTAGGTTAAAAAAAATATCTGCACAATATATACTGGTCCTAATCCAGCTTCTATCACAAATACTATTTGAAAGGTACCTGTCTGATTAGCGTGATATACATTCATATTCATGTCATCTGTGTTCTCAGATTTTCTATTTTTGATTGGCTTTTTGTTTTGTTTTTGATTCAAATTTAAAATTTGGCAGAATATTTTCAGTACAGGAGTTTGGTTTTCTCACTTTACATGCTTAAGGTGGGGGAGAACAAATGCACATACTTCAGTCTCCTATTGAAATTGGGGAGACTTTAGGATGGCTAACTTTGCCCATTGATTTTTATTTGCATGTTTTGGGAGACGGAGTTCTTTCTTCGTAAAACTTAGAATGGATATTTGTCTTAAATAAAGAAAAGGGGAAAGCATTCTTTATATACAATTTATCTAAACAGATTTGTATTATCGCCTTGAACTGCAAAACCATGACAACTTGTGCTTTTTTATGTTGGCACTAGGCGAACACTAAATAATCACCAGTTTCTGCAAAGGCTTGTTCTTCAGAGACTGAAAGGTAGATAAAAAGACTGATCAGGTAGCACAGTAAATAATGCTCACCTTCAGCTCTTTTATATGGCTCCCAGTACATTTCTGAGCACAATTCAAAGTGTTGGTGCTAACCTTTAAAGCCCTAAATGGCCTCAGCCCAGTAGACCTGAAGGAGCATGTCCACCCCCATCATTCAACCCAGACACTGAGATCCAGCGCCGAGGGCCTTCTGGCAGTTCCCTCACTGTGAGAAATGAGGTTGAAGGGAAACAGGGAGAGGGCCTTCTTGGTAGTGGCACCCACCCTGTGGAATGCCCTCCCAACAGATGTCAAGGAAATAAACAACTATCTAACATTTAGAAGACATCTGAAGGCAGTCCTGTTGGTTGATTGATTGATGCTTTAATGTATTTTAAACCTTTTGTTGGAAGCCGCCCAGAGTGGGCGGGGTATAAATAATAAATTATAATTATAATTATCAGCAGTAGCAGTGAGTGCCATTAATCCCTTGTTTGCCTCCCCCCTCAAAAACAAAAAAATCAAAACACCACCACCTGATGGAGATGAAGGACCCTGTTTGCAAAATTGGAGGAGGGTTGTTTTACTTCCAAGTGAAATTGTTTCTGGCCATTCCTGGGATGTGTGCTGCTTTGTCACTTCCCCATGCAGATAGGCCAGAAATTGCCATGCCATGTGGTCTGCAGGCTGCTTTGCTGGGGTTTTGCAAATAACCTGCAACATATGATTCAGGTCTCTTGAAATATATTTTCAAACCCAGTTAGTGAGCATGTGAATCAGCTAACACAAAAAAATACCTCTGTCTGGTTAGCCCAAAGGACAGAAAAGGGATCCTTAGCAGCTGTGGGGGCAGCGCAGACCCAGGTCTAGTTTCTCTGACAGCTGGCCTGATCCCTGGGTGCTGTCCTGGGGAAGGTCCTAATTCATGATTAGTCAGCCTTCTTACTGCATTTTCTCATTTATGAGACTGAAACTATGTCTCTCAGGTTACATCTTGACTACATAAAGTTACCACAATCTTGTATGGTGAATATGGCTGCTGGTATGTCTTCGCCTTGCCCCGGCATGTTAAATCCCATCTGTCATCACAGGAGGGAACAGTGAGCCAAAATGTTAAGCCCGCCAAATTGGCCTGTTAAAATTGTCTCACGGTGACTTCAACATGTCAGAAAAAGGAATGTGTAAATCAGCCCTGAGATTATTATTTTTCATCATAAAGAGGGCACTTTTTCCACATTCAACAAGTCAAATGTTTCCATATGTTTCCCTGTGATTACTTGAGAAATGTCAGAGGCCTGCTCTGTCAAGCCCTTCAACATGTGTCATGAAGCAGGAAAAAATGCCAAAAAGGGAGAAAAGAATGTCAAGTAGTGCAGCAACTTTGAATGGACTGTGCAAAGTCAATAATATACAATGAACTATTGTAGAGGTCTTGAACAGCTTCTTTCAAAGAAGTCCATAATTCTTATTTTCCCATTCTAAAGAAATTGGACCATGTTTGACTACGTTAGGTATCTAGACTGTTCATGTGGCATATCCCAAGTGTTCCAGACCATGGTCATGAAATTCATTGCTCCGTCTTGAACACAAATTTAATTCACCTCTTTGCTATATGCAAACACTATGGCAAATAATTCAACATTTTCCAAAGATGATTTAGATCTCAGAAGAAAATTATGTGAGTAATCGCCAGCAGATTATGCCAAATGGGATCATCTTAATAGATGGTCCTGGTTGTGGGCAGGCCCTCAACCTGCCCCCCCCCCCCGCCCTGGTGTGGGTGGAGCTATCGCCCTTACGCTGGGATGGCACCATGGTCATTCAGGGCTATTGCCCAATCATCTTGAAGGGTGATCGCGGGGGAAAGTATAAAAGTGGCAGTGTGACGTGTGCTTGTCTCCTGCTTTGTGCTGCTGAACCCTCCCTTTAATTTAGGTGTCCTTTGGCCTTGCTTTGGACTTTGGTTGGTTGCCCGTCAGTGGCGTAGCGTGGGTTGTCAGCACCCGGGGCAAGGCAAGTAATTTGTGCCCCCTAACCCGTGGATTTGCGCCCCCTAACCCGTGGATTTGCGCCCCCTAACCCGTGGATTTGCCCTAACCCCAGATGTTGCGCCCGGTGCGGCTGGCCCCCCCTGCACCCCCCACGCTACGCCACTGTTGCCCGTCTTGAGTCGGGGACCGGGTAGGATTTTTTTTCCATTTGGTAAATTGGCACGGGCCACTTGGTTTTTGCCTACCTCTTAGCAATCATCACAACTTTGTAAGGTTTGGCAGTTAGGCATTGGCTTATGGTGAATGGGGGAGGGGAGGTCGGCCATTTCCTGCCCCTCCATTTCAAGGGTATTCCGTTAAAGGAAGCCGGGGCCTGGTTTCTGTCCGAAGTCCACTTGAAGGGGCTAGGGCCATGCCAGGCTTCTGGGAACACCAGGGGAGATGCAGACAGGTTCCCTGGAAGCAGTTTCCCTTTGGGTGGTCTACCCTTATAGACTTCCTGCAAAGGAGATAGGAGTCAGATATAGTCTTGCCAATGCCTAAGCCAATACCACTCTCATTCCTGTAATCAATAAAGTTGTGGCCAAAATTTTGCCCAAAAACCTTAAACAAAATATCTGTGTCTGTGTAAATTTCTTTATTCTAATGGGGGGTCAGCTTGAGGGTCTTGCCATGCAACTACTACCTCGTTTCATGGCTGGCTGTGTGTGCCTGAACCACCATCTCGTGGTTGGTGCCTTCAGTTATTTTCAGGTGTCTCAAGTGAGTACTGCAGGGAAATTTTTTGAGACGCCCTCCTCTACACCGTGCATATTCTGACCTCCAGTTGATGTAAATCTAATGAGCTTCTGACATGAACAACAAATGAAGTCTGAGTGGCTTCCCACTTTCTCTGAAAATCTTTTTTTCCTGGCAAATGTGTGTGTGTGTTTTTTCTAATAAGCAGAGCAGAAACCCAGCCAGTCACAATTTTGAATTTTTTCCTGATTATTCTGCCTTGTATGTATGTGCCCTGCTGGTAGTACTCGCTGTTTCCTCTCTGTCATATTCTGCTACAACCGTCTGAAATAATGCTGCTACTTTTGTACAAGACTCTGAGTTACATTTTTGAGATGATTAGCTATGCTTGAGTCTGAACCTAGAACTTGATGACCGGAATTCTTGGCACGAAGGAATACTTTCTATAACACACTAATGACTGTAACCTTGGGATAAAATGCTATTATTTTTACCAAGTTTGTTTCTGCAGTTTTGATCTTTTCTTAAAGATTTCCTTCTTAGATTAAATCCTACAATTTCGTGGACCCTAGTAATGATAGAAAATGAGAAGTGCTGCGAGAGACTAATTTTAACTAAAATATGCAGTATTGTATATTCTTCATATTGTTTTATCCGTGTGTTTCTTAAGCATAGTGCAATTATCTCTGCGTTCCGCTATAACATTGTTAGGTGAGACAAAATAGCACATGGGATGTGTGTGCTTGCACACTGGAAGTTAAAAAAGAAACTGGAATCTGTCATAATCTATTTTATATGATGTTTCTATTATCTCTCACTTAAATGCTCACTCGTACATCTCTAAGGGAATTTCAGAGTTTCACCTCAAAGTTCAGGTGCATTTCAGTTTGATTGAGAATGAGAGAAGCTCCCTTCCTCTTCCTACTCCCCCCCCCCAATATATTGTGGAAGTTCATATTAAATTCTCTCCTGTCTGCTCAATTAAAGAAGCAAAATAAGTTCTGGAAGGCACTCTCCTGACAGAATCCCCTAAGAGATATTATTAGGTACAGTTTACTTCAAATACTTGAAGGGATTTTATTCACTGGGGGTTGGGATAGACAGGGGGTGTAGTATTGAAGCAATTGGAAAAATAATAATAAATTACATTGCAAGTTTGGTTAACCACAAAGGAGCCAACTCCCAGGGGCCATGGGGGCTTTGACCCCCCCACAATAAAATATTTGAGGGGGTCCAGCCCCCAACAAAGTTGATGGGCATTCCCATTCAAATGGTGTGTGTGCACTGCGTCATGTGATCAGTTGCATGGGGCAGGGCTTACCTGGGCTCCGACAATATTTTGTTCAAGTTGGCAAGCCTGGAATTTAGCCACGTTTCTTGGAGAAGACTGAGAATATTTAGTTATGTGGAACTGGAGAGGTGTGCACATGCAACCCCCCCCCCCCCAAATACAGTGGTACCTCTGGTTCCATACGTAATTCGTTCCGGAGTTCCGTTCTTAACCTGAAACTGTTCTGAACCTGAAGCACCACTTTAGCTAATGGGGCCTCCCACTGCTCCTGCGCCACCGCCACACAATTTCTGTTCTCATCCTGAAGCAAAGTTCTTAACCTGAAGTACTATTTCTGGGTTAGCAGAGTCTGTAACCTGAAGCGTATGTAACCCGAGGTACCACTGTATGTGGCCTGTAGCTTGACCATTCTAATTCACTGGAATTTAGGATGGTCTACTTATCAGTCTGTGTACATATTATGTTGTGCTGGTTTCATCTCAGTTGAGTTGTCTGCATTTGCAATGGGATTTTCTTATTGTCGGCTTTCTTTACTTAAAAGGAAACCTATTCCATCAAAGGTTCTGACATTAGGAATCTCCGACATTAGCAAACAACAGATGCTTCAGAGGATGGTGTAAGAAATGTGGGGTAATCTGCCCTACCCCCCAATGAAAGTCTTATCCCTAGCCTCTAATTGTTAGAGATTAGGTTAATCTCTGAAGCATGAGGTTTCATGTCCTTTACAAAGCATTAATAACTATAATCCCTCCTCTTTCAGATTTGGCTGCTTTGGGTTCAATCCTCCTCTCTTCTCTAGAAGTCTGAGCTAGAGATTGGTGTCACTGCTGTCCAGACACACTGATATGATGCTTTAAAACACACCATTGTATTTTTACATGTGTTGATAACTGGTTTCGGTATATGCCTGTCTGCACATGGCTAGACTAATCACCTGGTATTGAAAGGCAATGCACAGCATTGTCTTTTATATTTTACTAAGTGAATTTCTTGCTCAAAACTTGCTCATGTCTGCTCATGTTGTATCCTTCCTGTGGATGAATTGTAGTGGCTTCATTTATTGTGGCTTAGGGCCACAATCCTTAATGGTATTATTCCTTGGTAATCTTTTTTAAGATTGTGCTCTATAGTTTTCAAGGTTCAAGAAACATCTGTTGTTGATTATTTCCAGCTCCCCCATCAGGAATCTTGTGTTCCTTGTCAAAACAATCAGATATTCAGTATTTTTTCCCCCTTAGTTGTAATAGCTAGAGTGTTGGTTTTGAATGTGGTAATCCCAAATTCAAATTCCCACTGTGTTGCTCTGCTGTGAAGCTCAATGGCTGCCGCTCAAGAAATGGGCAAGTCCTTCATCCTAACCTAGTTATGAGGAAAAAAAATTGTCAATTACCTTTATATACTACAATTTACATAGAAATATGATAAAAAAATAGAAGAAATAAGTAACTGTGCAAAGTGTATTTATCAAATAATGGACAATGAGAATGTTTGGAAGTCTTTTTTCAAACCTCAACTACTTTTTCTTCTTTATTTTTTTATTTTCTTTCTTTTTTCATAAATTGTAGTGTCATGTGTATTGTGAGGTATACAAAGTATCTTTGCTTCAGTTGCCATCATTTTCTTTTTTGTTACAAACAAAAACAGAGAGTGTTGTATAAATGTATATTTTTAAAAATAATAAAGATTGAATTGGGGGGGAAAGAGGAATAAAATGAACCCTATCCACAGCATATCTTGTGAAGCAAGATATGAACATAGCAAAATGATTACTTTCCAAAAGAATTACTACAATGGTTTTGATATCACAAACAGAAATTTGCAGACATATTTGGGCTCCTATGTGGATTAGTCTTGGCAGAGGTCATCAGTGCACAGCAAGACAAGATCCCTGGTCATTTCATGCTATGGATGTGAAAAGACTAGTTGCATATTGTGCATGTTCAAAGGTTTTGTACCTGGTAAAAGGGGAGGAAACCTTAGCATGTGCGGAGAGTATTACAGGCCTTTTAGTGTTAAGAGTATGATTGCATCACAGGAATCAGGCCTTGTCCTTGATTACTGGACAATGATGGCAACTTGTAGTACACTAAACACCTCTGCGAGCTGGGAAGATTATTTGCCTCTACTATATAGGGTTGCCACCCATCCATAGAAACATGTGATTGTCCTTTTTTAGGAGAAAAGTGTTCCCTGTCCTGTTTGTATGTCAAATTGGGTCCTTCCTTAAAGAGGGTACGTATTGCGGTGAGACCTGGAAACCGGCACCCTGTGTTGTGGGTGGGTACGATTGGTCAGCCACAACACCCAATTGGTAGGTCCCTCGTAGCTGGGTGCAATCTGGCCAATGGGACGCAGTCCAAACGGTTTGAGGGACCTATTTATACCCATGCATATGACCCAGAGCTTCTCCTTCAGCGTGTGCATTTGGAACACCCACCCACCTCTCCCTACTTTTAGGGCTTGTTGCGCTTGATCTTACTACGCCATCATGTGTCGTCTGTCATTGGGACAGGGGCATGGCAGGAATTTTCCCCACTTGGCTGATTGGCTGTTGCCATTTGGGTTTCACCTGCCATGTAGCAAATCGTCACAACTTGTAAGGTTGTGGATAGGCTCTTGCTCAGGTGATAGGGATGGGAGAACGCTCTCCCTATCCCTATGTGAAGGGTATTCCGTTAAAGGAATCCAGGGATTTGATGGTTTGGTCAACCCCTGAGAGGGGGTTGTGCCCATGCCTGAGTGCAGGGGGACATTTGGGTGGTGGAGATATCCTGTTCCCCGCTTTCCGCTTATCCAGGTGTTCACCCTTGGCTGACCTATGCTAGAACCCTGGGTTAGCGCTACCTGCATGGCAGGGAGCTAGTCAAACCAGAGCCTATGCAACCAGTCACTTTCTGTAATCAATAAAGTTGTGGCCTAAATTCTGCCAAAAACCAAAACTGAAATTTGAGTCATGTGTGAATTTATTTAGGGGGGGAGATTTCTGGGTCTGAACATGCAAAAGCCTGGGCTGCAGCTGGGAGGAGGGCTTTAAAAAAGAGAGTTTTTGCGCAGGCAGGGGGTGGGCCATGGAAGAACGAGAGAGGGGGTTAAAATATGTCAAGCTGGCATATTTTGTTGAAAACACTAATACTAAAATCTGTCAATAGCTATGCATTAAACACTTTAGTTTCTCACAGGCTATAATGCAATGTACAGCATTTAGCTTTCCTAAATTAACATAAATAAGTGTACAGTGGTACCTCGGTTAAGAACTTAATTCGTTCTGAGGTCTGTTCTTAACCTGAAACTGTTCTTAACCTGAGGTACCACTTTAGCCAATGGGGCCTCTCACTGTTGCCGTGCCGCCGCTGAGCGATTTCTGTTCTAATTCTGAAGCAAAGTTCTTAACCCAAGGTACTATTTCTGGGTTAGGGGAGTCTGTAACCTGAAGCGTCTGTAACCCGAGGTACCACTGTACCATATTCCTTTTTCCTAAATGTGTTGCAAAATCTTCTATTAGGCTGATGGTCAAATGTCAGGCCTTTGTGCTGTTTGCCATCAGGGCCTGGACTTAGAACTTTGAGTTCTAGGACTCAACTCTGGAATGTATGGTGATATCATTAAGATCAGTAGCGTTTCTGTGCATGCACTCTGTGTGTGTGTGTGTGTGTGTGTGTGTGTGTGTCTGTCTGTGTGTGTGTGTGTGTGTGTGTCTCTGTGTGTGTGTGTGGTTTTCTTTCTTTCTAGACTAGAGTCACACCATCATTATCATTTCCTTAACTCCACTCTTCCTCTCATAAGAGCCCAATATATTTTATATTCCAAGCAACCTCCAGTATGGGAGTTCTTTACAGTCCTTCCTGGCACTTCTCAAATTAAGCATTGCTCATAGGGCAGCATCAGCAAAAGCTGCTTTGCAAGGTATTGCTCTGGATGGAGTACTTAAGGAACAGAGCTTTCATCAGAGTGTAATACCTGCCAGCTGTCTGTTGCTATTATACTGTAGGAGATAAGTCATGGAGAAATCCCAGATTTTATGTATTTACCAAAATATCATAAGTAAATTGCATGTTGGGAGATAAAAAAGGACTTACTTCCTATATATTGCATTAGAATTAGTTTGCAGGTGTGAGGTTTGTGCGTACATTTTTCACTTCCAGCTAACAAAGTAAGTTTCCTCTCCTCATCTGTAAACAGGATGGTTGTAATATAGAAAGTTACAACCCCTCATTGAAGAAAAGGGATGGGGAAAACCCTTTGTATCTCAGCTTTTCCCTTAGCTGAACTAAAAGTTTTATCTCAAAAAATTGATGCACACAAACTCTTGTAATAGGCTCATAGAACTGTAGAGTTGGAAGGCAGTATCATCCAACTTGTACGTGTGTGTGTGTGTGTGTGTGTGCCAAAACAATTAAGTTTCTATAATTAATTGCCGATCAGATCTTTACAGACTGAAAGAGGACACCCTTGTGTCATGAAATTGTTCAATAGGATCAGCACAGTACATCCATTTGAGGAGCATGATTCTAGTATGTTGCATATTTGCCCTTACAAACTTAATTGATGTGCATATGTTCCTATTTTTCAGTTGCTTTGTTACATATAACATCATGAATATTTAGTGCAGTGCTATGAAAAATAAGCAAGAGTCTTTTCTGTGTGTGTGTGTATGTGTGACCTGACACTGTTAAGGAAAGGAGTATAGTAGCTGCAGAGCAGAAAGCTGAAAGCATTTATTATCCCTGTTGTTTATTATTATGAATGGACCTCAGCAGTGTTGGCTGCCACAGGAAACTCCTCAGCAACCTAACGCTGGCTCAGTTTGGTACATCAGTACATAGTCATTTGCCTCAATTTGTGGAATGCCTACAACCGAGAGAATCTGTAACATCTTCTTGAGGAAAATTCCATCAAATTGATGTTGCAGCTCAGCGTGGCTTTGTTTTTACTCTGCTATTGTGCTATCAACCTGCCTTGTCTTGGTGAGGGAAAGATATAATCTTAGGTATTTAAAAATTAGATGGTTCTGCTGCAGAAAGAAATCAATCTCTCCTTTAAGTGGCCCTGCCTCCTTGACACAGATGTATTGCGAGTCAATTACAAGCAACAGTCTTTGGACAAACGTGCCTTAGGATAGCAGAATACTGTAGCTCCAAGGAAAACATGTCTATCTCTAACATATGCGACAAGTACCTAATATATACACTACTAAGCAGTGTGAGTTGAGGTCAGGCATCCACTGAGCTGTTTGCAGCCTTAAGAACAAGGTTTGTTTTGCTTGTTTTGTTCGGAAAGGCTCATGAATAAGATGAAGCTGCGGTCTCAGCTGACCTTTTTTACCGTATTTTGATAGTGCTTGGCCTGTATCAATAAGAGTTTTTACAGTTTGTGTGCAGGCCAACCTGGCTTTAGCCATCAGAGGCCAAGATGCACACATACATGTACATATCCGCAACAAGCAAATTCTGCAGAGCTTTCTCACTGAGTTTAATTCCACAGCATGTAGCCAAATTTGGTAATCTAACCAGCAGTGTAGGGACGCGGGTGGTGCTGTGGGTAAAGCCGCAGTGCCTAGGACTTGCCGATCGTATGGTCGGCGGTTCGAATCCCCGCGGTGGGTCCCAGCTCCTGCCTACCTAGCAGTTCGGAAGCACCCTTAAGTGCAAGTAGATAAATAGGTACCGCTTTATAGCGGGAAGGTAAACGGCGTTTCCGTGTGCTGCTCTGGTGCAGGCTCGCCAGAGCAGTGATGTCACACTGGCCACGTGACCCGGAAGTGTCCTCAGACGGCGCCGGCTCCCGGCCTCTAGAGTGAGATGGGCGCACAACCCTAGAGTTGGACATGACTGGCCTTCAGGCAGGGGTACCTTTACCTTTAACCAGCAGTGTAGAATGGGGAGAGGGGGCACAGGGGCAGTTGCCACATGCCCATAATTGTTAGGGGCACAAAATTTCAACACCCAGTGCTGCCTCAATACATCTGAGTTCTTCTGTCGCTGGGCTCCACTGAAAACAGCTTCTCCATGCGAATCAGGAAATGACCTCTCCAGAGAATGCAACAACTCTCCTTTACTTATCTCTGCAGCTGCAGTCTCCTGACTGATGCTGATGCTGTTAGGCAGCTGAATGCGCATGCATACTCTGTTTCCTTCCCATCTACCCACTGCCTTCCATGAGGCCCTGGGTCCTGGCAAACCATGCTCACCACTGAATCCAACAGTACGCCCTTCAAGTTAATAGGTAAAGCTTTTGAACGTTGGTCCAGGTTTTGTATGAACAATGCTTGTTGGACCAATGAAGTCCTACTTTCATGTGCAATTCAGTCCAATTTCAGCTATCATTACCACAGAAAGTGTGCTTTACTTCTGCTTAATATGCCTGTATCTGTGACATGAGAGGTATTTATGTAGGGAGACTGGAGGGAATTGAACTATAGCAGTTTACTGTGTGTGTCATCTATGGGTGGCAGATACATGTGGCAGGATTAAATAGGGCAAAAGTTAGTACCTTTTAACATGCAATGAGACTGGTGATGAGGATTTCCTGACATGACTATCTTGCTAGTTGATCTCATGGGAAAGCTCAGAACTTAACTGCTTCTATCAGGGCTAGCCTGCCCCATTTGGAGTGCTAATCCAAACAACAGCTGCTATGACACGGCTGCCTAGCAAACATGCCAGCCATCCCTACTGCAGGTATCATAACTTCTACTTCTCAACAACTGTCCACCTGTCAAGTTGTTGTGGGATGTAATCCACTGGGAGCAGTCAAACACAACATTCCTTGTTTTCCTAGAGTGGACATGCAGGGGAATGCTTGGTCCAGCCAGTCGAAAACTTCCTGTTTCCTCCTGGCTGGAACATCCTTCCTTTTCATGTGACTAGAGGTGGACGTGACCTTAACTGTCCAGGTAACAAAAAAAGGACAAGGCATGCTGCCGCACTCTCTCTTTCTCTCTCTTTTGACTTCCTCCATCGTTGGAGCAGCTTTTTAGCTAAAGATGCTCTGTTGGCTGGGATTATCCCCATATGGGATAGCTCCACATGTATATACTTTGTAACTAAGTCTGCCTTCAGGGATCCAGCTGTGAACTTAATGTGAGTAAACTACTTTTATATACTTTACACAAGATTGTAGTGTGTTTATTCTTTTAAGAGGGATATAAGGGAACTTACCAGGAACCTAATAGTGAGAGGCTTACACAAGCCTGCAACCAGCTACCCGCTGTGCGTTTAAAAGGGGAATGCAAAACTCTGCTAAGTAAAGGAACTTGCTAGCGCAAGTTAGGAAGGATAATAATAAACAATATATCCTCTCCTGCCTCCCTGAACATTCCCACATTTGCAACAAAGAAGAAGAAATTAAATAGCCATTTAGTGTCCCCTGACAAGCAGTGTCCCTGAGGGAGACAAAAATGTGCCCCGCACAGGCGAATCCTGTACATCAGGCAAAGATTCCTTCCCAGCCCCCAAAGGTGGCCAGATATCCTTGGTGCAAATGGAACAAACCATGGTGGTGGGAGGAGCCCCTTGTTTGTGGCAGGACAAGCTTGGATCATCCAGTCTCCCTCTTACTCATCTTCTGCTGGTCCTTGTAAATTCAGTAATGTTGTCAATTGGCTCCCGCTCTTTAACGCCTGCTCTGTTGAACTGAGAGCATCGCCATGTATTCTGTATGTGCACTCATGGTGAATTATTGCTCTGAACAGATTGCAGCGTGCTTTAAAAAAGTTGCATACTTGAAGAATTGAGTGGTTTTAAATCAAACAGTTCTTTTGTATAATTCCAGAGAGCTTTGTGTGGAAATCAGTCATAAATACAACTGCTTTTTTCATCAGATCTCAGTAAGGAATGAGTGGGGTTTGCCCACTGTTCTCCTACATCTCTCTTAAAGTGTTTCTTCCAGATCCCTCCTCAGATTGTTAAAATAATAATAATAATAATAATAATAATAATAATAATAATAATAATAATATATCCCACCCATCTGGCTGGGTTTCCCCAGCCACTCTGGGTGGCTTACAACATATATAAAAACACAACAAAAACATCAAACATTAAAAAACAAAATATCTTATACAAGCAACAAGCAAGCCATTAAATCAATAGAAAACAATAACAATAATAACAATAATAATAATCATAAACAGCTTACAGCAGGCATGGCGAAACTTGGCCATCCAGATGTTTTGGGACTACAACTCCCATCATCCCTAGCTAGCAGGACCAGTGGTCAGGGATGATGGGAATTGTAGTCCCAAAACATCTGGAGGGCCAAGTTTCGCCATGCCTGGCTTACAGTTATACCCAAATTAAAAAAACCCACCAACCCCAACTAAACCTTTAACCAACACCAACCCGACAAAAACAAAACAGAGGAACCAAAATTATAACTGTTTAAAACATTTTAAAACAGTTGTTACATGTTAAGTCTAAGGAAGTCTAAGGAATGAAACACAGTGAAGTCCATAATGACTACCGCAATGTGTTCAGCTTTAGTCATAAACAGCAAATGGGTTTATGTCTTAAGGTAAAGATTGATAAATGGAATATGCTAAATAAGATCCTGAATAGGAACTCTTGCCCAGTTCCTGCAGGCTATCCTTAGAATGGAAATGTAAAAGCCTGATACTTTTTATGCCTTAGCCTGTGGAAACAATTTCACTTCTGAAATGCTTCGAGAACATTTGAGTATAATGGACTTTGTACTGCCTGCTTTGGTTGTATCCTGTAGAGAGCTCTCAACCCCCTTCAGCTCGAAGTCTATTTTATCTAACTCCTTATCCATTAATTTTCTCCTGACCTTGGGCGTAAAATATATGTACTTTTTATGCTATGCGCTTTGTGCGGACAAAGAGGAATACCATTCTCCATCCATCACCATTATGAATGATGCAGCTTAAAACAAACACAGGTCAGAGACAGATATTTTAAGAGCAGATTTGTATTGATTCCATCACAGCGCTGAGCTAAAAGGGGGGGAAATCAGTCTCTAAATGATGAAGAGAGACTTGACAAATAACAATAACCACAAAAGTAAACTTCAGAGCTTTGCTTAAGGGTTATTGTTGGTAAGAAAGCAGAAATTGCTGCCGTTGTTATTAAAATCCACCCTCCCTAAATATATTTATCACCACCGCCTCTCCATCATATATTGAGCAAGTAGTAAAGTGACTCTTGGGCTCTTCATTCTCTGCCCAACCCCCTCCTGTTTTCGATAAATTTTATTGCTATGTACCCAGTAAGTTGTTGAAAGCTTTTTTGTTAGGCAAATCTCATTCTGATTAGCTTCCTAAATCTTTATGTAGCTACTCCATGGAAACGTGGTAACCGTACTCTTAAAATCGGGAAGCTTTTATTTGCTTAGAAAGCTATGGTGATGAATTATTATGTTGCAAAGGTGTATGTCTTACCAGTTTACATAGACCACAGCCTACAATAGAGAGTGGGATCCCAATTAACTTGCAAGGATACTGCAAAGAAAACAATTCCCCAAATATAGCAAGATTTGGCATATTGGACTGGTTTGTAAGATGCTCGTTTACTACAGGATCTGCAATCTAAAGGATCACTAGGGGAAAATAGTTCCTTCCAAACCTTAAATAAATTCAGAAGATTAGTTTTTAAATCTTACTGACCATATAGCATTAAATATAGTTGTAACAAACTGTCTTGGGAAAAGGTTGGAACTAGGAAAAACAGCCAAAAAAACCCTGGCAAATATTCAGGGATGTGCTGTATAAACATTTACTATTATTATAACTTCAGAATATATATATATATATATATATATATATATGCAGGTTTTGGTGTCCTCGGGTGTCTTCCCGTGTAAAAGTTGGGGTGTCTAGGCGACGTTTCGACGAGGTCTCACTCGTCATCTTCAGGCTGGTGCTTTCGGCTTCTTGTTACTGGAACAGAGCAGGATCTCAGTGTTTGAGTTCCTATAAATACTGTTGAGGGGTGTGGTGTATAGCCTCCAATGTTCTGGGCAGAGAGGAAGTTCCCAGGCTAGTGTGCCTTTTCTTCTTTTGTTCCTTAATTGCTTGAGGGATATCTTGAGTGATTTCTTGAGTGATATCCTGAGTACCACTTAGGTGGGTCATTAGGTATGGATTAGTTGCTAAAGCCTTTGTGTCTTGACCAGATCTGCTCACTCTTCACCTCAAACTCTGCAACAAAATCCACCCTGCACTCTGGGACAAATGCAAACAACTAGCCGTCTGGAGAGCTGAAACGGAGACCTCACATAAGACAGACACACACACCAACAAACTCCACAAACTAGAGAAACGCCAGAAGCCCAGCCACCCTCCACAACAACCCATGAAACAAACAGTACATAACATATCAGACAGGATCCTCACCTCAACTGAAACCAAAGTACTCTCCAAAGGTTTCAACTTTGCAGTCGCCCCGAGACGCATCCCCACGGAAAACATCATATGCGGAGTCGAAGCTAGCCTAACCAAAATCAACCCAGATGAAGCCAATAAAATCAGACTTGAAGTCACCAACATCCTCTGCTCCAGCAAACCACCCAGAAGCAATTTACACAAAGAAGAACAGAAAGCACTCACCAACCTGAGGAAAGACAACAACATAATCATTCTCCCAGCAGACAAAGGTAATGCCACTGTTGTGATGAACACATCGGACTACCAAGCAAAACTATCAAATCTACTCCAAGACCCTACCTACCAACCTATAAAAACAGATCCCAGCACCTATCTGGAAAAAAACCACCAAATCCAAAATAAAAGCCTCTCCTATCAGTGAAGAAATCCAGCTAAGAATCATCCCCAGAGAAAAATCATCCAGATGCCCCAAACTCTACGGCCTCCCCAAGATACACAAAGAAGGAACACCACTCAGACCAATAGTCAGCTCCATTGGCTCACCTCTACAAAATCTCGCTAAATTTCTCGCCAAGCAACTTCAGCCCTATGCAGAATCCATCTCTTCACACGTTCCAAACTCCTTCCAGTTCATAGAAACAATAAAGAAGCAAAACCTACATCCCAATGACCTACTTGTGAGCTTCGATGTTGTATCTCTCTTCACACAAGTGCCCATTAATGAAGCCTTGACAGCCATTCAAAACAAATACAATCCCCCCGAATACATCTTGGACCTGACCAACCACTGCCTAACCAACACGTACTTCATCCACAATGGACAAAGATACAAACAGATAGAAGGAGCACCTATGGGATCACCCCTCTCACCGGTCATCGCAAACCTGTACATGGAACACTTTGAAACCAATGCTTTAGACAAGTCAGAACACAAACCCAAACTTTGGCTCAGATATGTTGACGACACCTTTGTAATTTGGCCACACGGGAAGGAAAAAACTGGACAGCTTCCTCACACATCTCAACAGCCTACACCCCAAAATACAATTCACTATGGAAATAGAAGCCAACAACCAACTTCCCTTCCTTGACGTCCTAATCTACAAAAAAACCTGATGGCTCCCTAGGACACACTATCTACCGGAAAAAAAACACACACCAACCGCTACTTACATGCACAATCACACCACCACCCTGCACAAATAAACTCCGTAGCCAAGACTCTCATCTCCAGAACCAAACGCCTGGCTGACAAAGACCACTTGACAACTGAGTTACAGAATCTCTCAAATGTGTTAATTGCCAATGGATACCAGCAAAACAGGGTTACGAAGCTAATCCAAAAAGAAACACCCCCCAAAAACCAAGACACAGAAGAAAACAATGGCATGGCCCTCCTTCCTTATATCAAGGGCACTACAGATAAAATTAGCAAAATCCTCCATAAACACAATATCAAAACAGCCTTTTGCGCCAACCAAAAAATAGCCAATATCCTCAGAAACCCCAAGGATAAAATCCAGTTGGAAAACCAAGGGGTCTATGAAATACCCTGCAAAGTCTGCCCAGCCACGTACATTGGACAAACAAACAGACAAATAAATGCACGTATCGCAGAACACAAGAATGCCGTCAAAAAAGAAGAAAAAACTTCCTCTCTTTTCCAACACATGAAAGAAACAGGACACGAAATTAATTTTGCAGATTCCAAATTGCTCTCTAACATGGAACATCACCACAAGAGAATAATCATGGAAGCCATCGAGATAGAGAAACACCCTCACAACATGAACAAGCGTGACGACACATCCCGCTTGCCGGACATCTGGAAATTAGCCCTCCCCACAAAAACTGACACCAGATCCAGAGGCACACAGAACGCCATCACCAATCAACCACACCAGACCCAAACCCAGACCCTCTCCACAGATAAATTACAGACACCATCCAGTAGCCAAACCATGGTGGCACCTCCGGATGCTGCACCCCCCTGCAATCCCTACACAGATCTGGCTGGCACAGGCCACAAAACCACAGCTCGCCCCTATACACGAAGCCAAGCCAGAGCACAACTAAATGCAGTACAGCCATCTTCTCAGAAAAACTCTTCACAAAGTTCAAGAGGTCAAGACACAAAGGCTTTAGCAACTAATCCATACCTAATGACCCACCTAAGTGGTACTCAGGATATCACTCAAGAAATCACTCAAGATATCCCTCAAGCAATTAAGGAACAAAAGAAGAAAAGGCACACTAGCCTGGGAACTTCCTCTCTGCCCAGAACATTGGAGGCTATACACCACACCCCTCAACAGTATTTATAGGAACTCAAACACTGAGATCCTGCTCTGTTCCAGTAACAAGAAGCCGAAAGCACCAGCCTGAAGATGACGAGTGAGACCTCGTCGAAACGTCGCCTAGACACCCCAACTTTTACACGGGAAGACACCCGAGGACACCAAAACCTGCATATATATATATATATATATATATATATATATATATATATGGTTTTATTTCTTTAGAATTCTTGTTAACTGAGAAACCAATATTATAGACAAGCTATAGAAATAGAATAGACAAATATTTCCCAAACAATTTTCCAAAGGTTAGAAGTGATTATTACTTTTCCCATACGACTATTTATCATGTTATCCTTGAAAGGCATCTATGCAACATCTCCTCCTGGGAGTTTCATCCATATCTAAAGATTTGTGGGATGTGCTGAAACCCTAATACATATGGCTTCATTAGAGACAAAAAAAATTCAGAAGTGACACTATCCGTTCCCAAAATAGACAAGTGCATTAGTGTTGCTTCATACGTTTTCCTATACGACAAATCAATTTACCCATGGCATAAATTACACTTGATCTGCCCTTCATTATATTGGGAGATGAATCCTTTCTCCTAGGCCTCTGAATACCAACTGCTGAGGATGAACCATGGGAGAAGTCTGTTATCCATATTTCCTTTCCACGAGCTTCTCAAAGGCCACTTGTGTCCAACAGAATGCTGTTGAATAGCTAGCTTTTGTCTGATGCAAGTGGACCCTCCTCAAACAGCTCAGGACTGCAATATCAGAAGAACCGCCTCTCCCCATATAGACCATCCCAGACTCTGCATTCATCATTTGAGGCCCTTCATGTGCTTCCTCCATGTGATGTCCAGAGGGTGGCAACACGAGAACAGGGCCTTCTCTGTAGTGGCTCCCCATTTGTGGATTGCTCTTCCCAAGGAGACTCACCTGGCATCTTCATTATATATATTTAGGCACTAGGGAAACCCAGCCAGATGGTCGGGGTATTAATAATAATAATAATAATAATAATAATAATAATAATAATAATAATAAATTATTATAATATAGGTGAAAATGTTCCTTTTCAACCAGGACTTGGGCTGATTAATATTCTACAGCCTTTTATTATGTGCCTATTATGTGGGATATTGTTTCACTGTTTTGTTAAACCTATTTACTTACTTTTATCCTGTGTTTTATTCTGTGAGCTGCCCTGAGATCTTATGATGAAAGGTGGTATATAAATCAAAGAAATAAAATAGATAAATAAAAATGTTTTTACAATGCAGCTCTTTTTCACTCTGACCCTAGGCATATCAGAGGCATATCAAGCAATACAATTGCAGAAAATATTCCTCTGTTTTTTTCCAAATTAACCTTTCAGATCTGAAATGATTATCTAAATTAAGATGGTCAGAACTTCATTCATTTCAATAAGACTTGAGAAAGGAAAGTTTTCCTAATACTCTTTCTGTATTGAGAATGCCTGGTTACAAAATGTGTGGGCGGCATGTCAGATGAGACCTACATTTATGACTACCTTAGTTTTCCTATGAAATGTACACAAGGACCCCGAAGTGCATTATGTGTGTGACATTTTATTTCACATTTACAATTTAATATATAATAAGGATCTCATTATTACATTACATTCAATAACATATCATCGTATTATTATAGCACAAACAATATTCACATTACCTGAAATCAATGTGTCTGATTATGCAAAGTGCAATAGTTTGCTTTCCTGTATGCTTTTCCTTTTCTCCAGAGGTGGTTAAAAACAGTTAAGTCTATTTGCCCGTGTTTGGGATCAAAGTGCTAATGTCAAATATGGCTATATTAACACTGATAGAACTCAGATAAGTCATTCCTTTCTTGTTGAGACTTCGAATATTTTGTCAAAGCCATTTTAGTCAAAATGAATGGGTTTAAAAAAATCTAAAAAAATCCAGCATCTTATTTTTCAAGCATTTTAGCACAGAGATAATCTAACAGCACATACATCAGATTATTCCTTACTATAGACCCATTACAATATTTTTAATGTATTAGGCAGCGTAATCCTAGCCTCTGAACTGTGCAGCTAGAAAGCATTAGAATGGGGTGTTATGTTAACTTCTTAAATTCCGAGCCACATTCAGCGTTTCGTTCTTGACATTTGAAGCCTTAAACAACTTTGGGCCAGGATGCATAGCAAACCACCTTCCATGGTGCAGAAAAAAGGCAGTTTTCTGAGGAGCTTCTGCTGGTCCTTCCATAACCACTGGATTGTCACGTTGGATTAGGCTTCAGGGAATTGTCTTCCTCCCCAGTGGTAGTAAATAAGTAGATCAAACGAAAAGAACGTCTTACCTGTTAGATTCTTTAATAATCACAGCGAGAGACACAGGAACATGTCTGCCTAGAATGGCAGGTGCTCCCAATTAAGGCTTACTTCATTCCCTTTCGTCCCTATTAATCTATGTCACTCCTATGTCTTGTAATCTGAACTTGTACGCTCTACCCTTTCTGTTGTAACATTTTCTGAGCTCCCCGTGTCTTTGGGGAAGGGTGTGTGTGAATGCTTTCCAGCGACTGTGAATCTGTCAACCCTCTCTCTCCCAGAGTTTCTTCTCCTAGCTGTTCCCCATTCAGTGTTTCCCAGCTTCTGCCTTCTGAACTATGCCCCTCTGCAAACCACTGTTCCAAATCTATACTGCTCCTGGGGAGATTCAGGATCAGGGGAGGGGGTGGCTCCCGCCGATCCTCCTCAGTGCAGCCCTCCTCAGCACGGTCCCTGACACTTGGTCTCATTGTGGCGTTCCAGGTAAAGCACCCACCTGCTGGGATGCCCTCCCTTACATAATTTATGAGCTGGGGGCTGTAATGACGTTTATTTTTTTTTAAATGAAATCACTTTTGTTGGTTTTACAAAGTACAAATAAACACAAGCTAGTAAAAACATATCTATATAAAGAGATTCTCCGAATTTTGAAACTTCCCCCCATCCCCTCCCTGGGGTCTCATTTTAAACATCTACAACTGCATATTCATCTGTACTCCAATTTATATATCAAACCATATTGTCCATAGTAATTTTTACACTACAAGTGACTCAAAATGGGGTTGCAATGACTTTTAAACACTTCTTAAAAGCATAAGTTTACCCAAGGTTTCACGAACTCTTGTGTTATTTCCCCCCCCCCCCAATTTTTGCTTTGTGCTCTCCTCAGTTTTGTGATATACATTTGTGTTTTGTTTTAATTCGGTTTTTTAAGAAATGTTATTGAATATTGTTGCATGTCTATTGTCTTTATGTAAACTGTTTAGGTATTTTCTATTATACTAAGTGGTGTTTTTGTATATAAATAAATATTGTAGTGGGAGTTGGCAAGAGTTGGAGTGGACTCACCATTTTCTCCCATTAGAGCCATGTGTTTTTCATTAATAATACAAAGTCTGAAACGTGTATGCGTTAATTTTCCTGCCTGCCGTATCCACAACACGACCCCTTGGCACATCAGTTGTGGACAGAGTTTGAGGTGGAAACATAAGAAGGCACCTGAAGGTGACTAAAGGATCTCTTTTAAAATGTTATAAATTGTACGGTTATAGGGTAGAGATGCATTTAGATCAATAGTCAATTTGAAAAGGAAAGGGGAAACAGTAAGGATCGTGGGCAAAAAAAGATTCATCTAGCCTGAGTCAAAAGTTCAATTGCCTGAGCCTTTGTATCAGCAAAGTCCATATTCATGAAAGGTGACTTCTTCAAAGCGGCAACCATTGCATTTCTCTTTCCACATGAAGGTGACACTGGTCACAAAAATCTTTTCTGATGCGCCATTACTTTTGTTTTACGCAAGGGCAAATAAGTGGTCCATGTGAAATCTTTCAAAGGTCCACACTGTGGTATGGAACAAACTGTCATAAGAAGTCATTTAAATTCTTGGGAACTCATTTTTCTGGTAATCAATAACTAATTGCTAGAGAGTTTTGATTTAAACATGAGAGTCTTTCTTGCTATCAGTTTCAGTAATAACAGTACTTGCTTTGGAGCCTTGACCCTTTTTTCCCCTTCTAGAAATTGAGTTTTATTTTAGTTAATTTTATTGCCAAACCTGGAGAAGGTGTTTGGATGAGTTCATATTGTAGAGATCACTTTAAACTTTGTGGCCTGGTTTGGATGTTCAGTTATTAGCTTATTTAAACCATCATTTAGCAGGTATGAATGAGTGAAAGGATCTCATGTTCCTTTCTTGACCCTGCCCTCATCTTCTTCCTTGCTAAGACAGTACACCCTGGTTCAATTAAACCATAGTCAGCTGTTAACCATAGTTAGGTATCTTCAACACTGGCTCCAGTGGACCATGTCAGCAGTGGTGTAGCAAGGTCAGGTGGTACCCGGTGTGGAAAATTTCTTGTCCCCACTCCACATTGAAATCTAGTTGGACTCCCAAGAGCAGACATAAACAAACTTGGCCTTCCAGATGTTTTGGGACTACAACTCCCATCATCCCTGACCACTGGTCCTGTTAGCTAGGGATGATGGGAGTTGTAGTCCCAAAACATTTGGAGGGCCGAGTTTGCCTATGCCTGCCCAAGAGACTGCTATCTACTCAGATCTGGCTGTGATCTACTCATTCTCATTGTCAGGAGCTGTTGAGATTTATTAAGGGAAGGATTGACCAAAGTTGTTGAGCTTTGTTGGGGGTAAGAAGGTTTGTGTTCTGAGTTGAGAGAGCTTCTGCTTCTCTCCTTCCCTCAACCTTCCTCTTGTTTGATTGTCTGCATCCTTCCCGTCCTCTCCCTGCCTGCCTGCCTGCCTGCCTGCCTGCCTGCCTCCTCCAGCAGCCTGGGAAGAAGAAGAAGAATTTGGATTTGATATCCCGCTTTATCACTACCTGAAGGAGTCTCAAAGCACCTAACATTCACCTTCCCCTTCCTCCCCCACAACAAACACTCTGTGAGGTGAGTGGGGCTGAGATACTTCAGAGAAGTGTGACTGGCCCAAGGTCACCCAGCAGCTGCATGTGGAGGAGCGGAGATGCGAACCCGGTTCACCAGATTACGAGTCTACTGCTCTTAACCACTACACCACACTGGGAGCGTGGGGCTGTCAAAATGAAGGGGGAAGGGGGGAAGAACACAGCTTCACCCAACGGCTCAGGGTAGGTGGGAGTTGTGGCACACCAAATGTCACCCCCCCCTCAGAGATGACACCCGGGGCGATCCACCCCAACCGCATCCACCTTGCTCTGCCCCAGCATGCCTGTTCCTCAAAGTTATTGATCTGTGGGGTGTCTGGGACCAAGTCAGGGTGAGGCATTACATCTGCCCACCTGCAGTTTAGGCAGGGAGCTCTGTGGCAAGGCAATCTCAGGACAGAGTACTGTTTTCTGTGGTAGGCATAGGGATATGGGGATACCTCATCCAAACCTCCAGCTGATCAGATTGGGAATAGGGGTTAGATTGCACCCTAAGTTCTCAATTCTCTTCTTCCTCCTCCTCCCCCCCCCCCAGCCATCCTTTTGACATTTCTTACCACCAGGGTTTTCTAAGCCAACTATAAAGTTACCATGCTTTTTAAAAGGTTATGCTATTTGAAGATTATGTCTTATTAAAGAATTGATGAATGTTGCAGCAAAATGTGAGAAATAATACAGCCTTCATTAGTGGTTGTAACAATGGGTGCACACTTGTATCCCGATGCCTCATGAAATGGCAAATGTCATGTAAAAAACAACGATCCCAAACCCTACACTCAAGTAAAAACAATGAGTAGAATACTTATGTGCTTGGACAGCCCTGCTATTATATTAGCAAATCCATTTTCCAGCAGCTGCTACAGGAATAGCAGAAAACAAATCAATATGCCATTTCTTTATGGCCGATTCAAGAGAGAGAGAGAGAGCATGCAAGAAATTAAAAAATCATTAAAAAGTTCTCCAAATTAATGCTAATTGCTCTTTGCAGACAATTTTGTGTGTACATTTTTTTGGGGTACATTCACACTGGGTATATGATAGGGGAAGTGAAATATTTTATAAAGGCTTGTCCAAGCACTTGTAAATTAAAGCTTAAATTGTTGCCATCAAATTGTGCTTTTATCGTCAATCAATGAAGATGCTCTTTCAAATGCACTGGCAGCAGACCTCTCCAATATGTGAATATTTTTGCATGCTAGCTCACAGTAGGATTCAGCTGTCAGTCCACGTCTCCCTATGGCAATAGTCACAAGTACAGTATCAGAAGCATAATCAATTAAGTTTGGGCTGAACGTTCGTTTATGGTACTGCATTCTAGCAAGAAAGATTAAAATGTTGTATTTGAAAAATGGTTTTTAGGCCACATACATTTAAAGTAGTATCATATCATTTTAAACAACCATGGCTTCCTCCAGAGAATCCTAGGAACTATAGTTATGTGAATTTGGGGGACTCAGAGCTAAACTTTTTAGTTCTCTGGGAAGGAGGGCTGACTGTTAAACTACGGTACTTTGAGAATTTTAGCTCTATGAGTTCCCCTAACAATGGCCAGCACTCAGGTCTTATTTTATACCCCAAAAATGTGGTGCACCCATGACACCTATTAGATTTTGGTGGGTGGAATACACCTTAAGTTTTATTAAGATTTATTCTTAGGAAGCTGTGGTCCCTTCTACTACACAGCTGTAAAATGGATGTACTCATACAACCATATGTGTTTTTGAAAGCACACTAGGAAAACCACATCCCTTTCCCTTACAACAAAGCATAGTAATTTTGTAAAACTGTTCTTGAGTTTCATTTGTGTATTTTTATTTTTTTGTTTTATTTTATTTTTTGAGGTTGGGTGTTTTCCTTTGGTGGAGAACACATCACTCTTTTTCTTCCTTTTGAAAACCAACAACAACAATGGTATAACACTTTGGAAAATTCAGCCCAAACCAGAAAGATTATTTGCCAGATTAAGTCGGAGAGCATTGTGTTGACAGGATGATGCCTTCTTCTGGACTTGATAGGCAGACTCATCAGAGGGAAGCACCAACCTGTCAGGCAGAATGTCCTCTGACCTAATCTCCAAACAGAAATTCATGGTAAGTTCCGTTTTCCCAGCATCATTTATTGCATGCAGCCAGGAATCAAGCTGCAGGCATAGAAAATAAGCAATTGGAAGTATCAGAGAGGCACTAAAATGCAGTCAAAGCACATTTTGATTGGTGTTATGGAAGTCCTTTTCCAAAATATTTGAAATCTTCTAAATTACTCACAGCTAAAGAAAAAAGAGCTAATTTTCCTTTCTCTTGTATTTGCCACAGTGAAAAAAGCTGGTTCAATTTAGTGAATTGTTTTGTATTGTTGGCTCCCTGGGTTAATTTCCATAGTTCTCATTCTTACAGAAAGAGAGAGTCTCTCTTGCAGAAAGTCATCTTAAGAATATGTGCTGTACCTGGCACAATGGGTTCTTGATTAGGATCTTTATAACCTAATGTAATGCAAATAAATAAATGTTGATAATATTGTTGATAATAGTGTTGATGGAAACATCAGATTAGTTTAATGCAGCTGCTAAGATAACCAATTATTTTCAGTGATGGCAAAGCTACTATCTTTTTATTGTTATTGAATTTCATTTGTGATAATGGAATATTTTCATTCCTTTTCCTGTTGAAACCAATGTAAACTAATGGCTCAATATACGATAAGAAAGCACAACACCGAAAATAGTTCTATTTTTGTAAATAAATTACTCTGAGTTATCTATTGCATGCTCTAAAGTAAATGGACAGCTGCGTGTTATTGGCAAGCCATTAGTGTGCAAAGATAATGTACTTATGGCTTAGACAAAAGGTTGACACAAGAGCTCAAATCAGTTGATTTTTCGATTTCAGGCTTCATCCAGACTGTCTTGAAAACTGTTTAGCTGTACCTTTCAAACACAGAGATGAGAATCTGGCGCTGTTTAAAAGGCTATTTCTAGGCTGTCAGTCACCTGAAGTCCAGGGAGATGTACAGTACATTTACCTGGGACATGCCGTTTGTAGACACAGTAATTAGATCATTTATGTGGCTGTGTGGATTACAAAGATACAGCAATAAATAAGAAGAGAGATAAGGAAGATGACATCACTGATCGTGCATTAGGCCCCAGAGCTGTGACTTTATCCTTGTTCATCCTGTTGCTGTTTGAAAGATGGATCCAGCAACATCCTCAGACTGTGAACCTGGCCTTCACAGTGCAACCCTATCCAGAACGGGATTAGTCGTTAAAGAAATTTTTAAAAGGCTAACTCATTTTTAAAACGTTTCGCATTTGTTTTAAAACTTCCTCCACCATGTTGGGTTAATCCATCGCTTAATGTCTTAAAAATCCCACAACCCTAGTTCACATTAAAGGGTCTTTCACTGAGATCCAGAGGCTGGAGGCTAGTGTCAGAAAAATTGAAACCATATAAATTAATGTAGTGTATCCACGGAAATGTTTGAAATCAGACTCCAGGAAGGTTAACATCGAGTGTACATGCTATACTTAGCTTGACGCCCCCGTCAACTCAGCTCAGTGTTAATCAGTTAACTTCAGTATACTGAATTGTTTCTGCTGTAAAGGGAGGATTCTTAAAAGTCCAGTTTTGTAGTTTCAAGGAAGTATATGTTCAGTCCTTCAACTTTAAGATAAATACTGTCTCTAAGGATGTGAATACCCAGCCATAAAGTGCATTTGCTGCCTTCCACAGAAACAGATCTCTGCTTCCTTCCTAACTGATCCCTTGTTCTGGCTAATAATAATAATAATAATAATAATAATAATAATAATAATAATAAATGTTCTGTGGAGATTTGGATAACCAGGCCTGGATCTTCCACTAAATAAGTGAAATCATGTAAAGTGGGGGACACCTCCACTTTAATAGGAAGGGCACTATTGGAAACACCCCCGGGAAGGCCACCAGCTTCCCAAAACTCCGGGGCGTCTCTCCGGTGGTCCTCCCTGGCTGTAAATCTCCCTCAGCCCAGAGAGACTGGTGATAAGCAACCCCTCCCTCCTGAGAGGAGCACACTCGTCTTCTGGCATATCATAGCAGAAGAAAGAGTCAATTGTAGTTCTAAAATTACTTTATTTACAGTCTATATATACAGGGAAACCTTCTGCATATCTGTGCTCTTTGAGCACCAGTAGAGAAAAGCATCACAAACAGAAGTGAAACTAACTTCCAACAGTACTGGGACTTCCTGTATCATGCTCTCTCAGACACTCACACAATATACACAAAACATAGTGCTACTGCTGGAGAAGCACGGATGAATAAAAATCCTAACAGGCACACAGGGAGGAAAGAGAGAAAATGAGACTCACATGCACCATTGGGGCTGCTGCCTGGAAATCATTCAGGTCCCAAGCCTTCCCTTGATTAAGGATGCTTCCTGGCACTACTTCTGTTGCTCGATCAGTTCCTGGTGCCAGGGGTGGAGGAAGGGGGGTGCGGTGGGTGTGGCCCACCCCGGGTGTCACCACTGAGGGGGGTGATAAAATGCCGGGCGGCACTCACCGCAAGGCCTGCAGCACGCCCGAGCCACGCGTCTCTCCTGGGTGAGACGCAGTGGCTTAGACGCGCACAGGCTCTGCGCTGCCCAAACGGTCTGCCCGCTGCCTCCCCTCCCAGCTGTAGGGCAGCTGAGTGGGAGGAGGCAGGCATGTCAGGAGTTCAGCCTACACTCAAGTAGGACCCTGGCAGAGACACATGCCCAACTGGCATGTTCCCTCCCTCCTGGTCGATTGTTTGGGAACTTCAAAAGCTTTCTTCACCCGAACAGCACAGCGACCAATGCCAACAGACATTGGCACACTTAGGGATCCACAGAGTTTGCGCATCATGCACATGACAGACCTCAGCAACTCAGCATTTTGGCTAATCAACTGTATTTACATATAAACACACATAGAGCACTGCAACATGGCTTCCTTTCTCTCTAGCATCAGACAAAGGACAAAAGTCCCACTTCACGGAACACAGTAACACAAACATCCTGTCTCCATCCCATCCCACTATGTGGAGTCAAAACATACACCGTCATGTGATAGACAAAAACCCCATGACTGCAAACATGGAGCAGGAATTAATAGATCAGGTGGCCCCGTGGTGCGCCCCACCCCTGGGTGTGCTGTCCCAGGCGCCCGAGCAGCTTCCTCCGCCACTGTCCAGGGTGCCTTCCATCAGTCACTTCTGGTCAGCAGCCCCGAGCGAAGGGAGGCCAATCAGTGTATTTATTTATTTCACAGCAACCCACATAAACGTGGTCATGTGTGACTGGAGTGTGCATTAGTGTGGAAGGGGGATGCCTCCATTGACACCAGAAAGAAGTTTAAAATAGTCCTTTCTCCTTATGGCAGGGAGAGTAGCTGTTCTGCATAAGGGGACCAAGTTAACCATCCTCAAGGCTGCCTATGTGTGGTGTAGGTCCAGACATTCAGTGACTAGATTGCCCTGTTTCCGGCAACTCTGTGGGTTTCTTTGTAAACAGCATAAGTTGACTATCAGGCATTTGAAAACTGGATCTCTTTACTCTAAAACTGAAACAGTATTTTTTTCTCTGCATATATATTTTGTTCTTAACACTAAGCAAGTCTTGTTATTATAATGAGTAGATCATTCTGATCATATGAAGGGTCTGATTTTTTTGGATTTTTTTGGCATGTATATGGAAAAGAGATTGCAGTTGTTCCTTGTCGCCTTCCGTTTCTCCTCAGAGAGAGAAAAACCCCCATATTTTCTTATTTTCTCCCAAGTTTCCCCCTCTAAATAAGATGGTTGTGTTTCCAAAGTTTGGCCAACATATTAGTAGGAAATTAAGTTTCACTTTTTTGTAGAGTGAGCAAAAAATAAATAGAAATTGATCTATAATTGCCTTCCCTGAATCAATGGAACTGTGGGGTTAACTTTTCTTTTTCTTTCTTTTCTTTTTGCATAATTTGTTTAAGTCAAGTGGTTGACAGGGCTTTGAGTATTCATACAGTAGATTAAACAAGGTGATTTAAGTGAAGTTGACCAGGATGTGCATGACTGCCCTTTTACATTCTCATTTCTACTGCATTAAATGTCAAAAAGAAGTGTTTGTTCAACTGGGCCTTCTGAAGTTATTTTGGTTGCCAGTTTCATTTTAAAAATAACAACAACACACAACTGTTGCTGTACATCAGAACAAGCATCAGAGTCCAGAATGGGCCTTGGTGCAGTGATGACATTCTCAATTTAAGTTTCTAAAAGTAATGTAAGATATAACTGCTGCATGCCAGCCAATTTTATCAATGATAGTAACCTGAATAACTCTAACTGCTACTTACAGCTGTTATTATTTTGACTGTAGTGATACTACAGCAATGCATTGCCCATGCTGCACTAAAAGATAAATTGGAATATAAAGCAAAGCTGGATAAAAGATAAACAACTGCAAGATGCAACAAATGCAAGATAAAAACCATGTTTTGGCAAACTAAGGCCCAGGGGCCGGATCCGGCCCAATCACCTTCTAAATCCAGCCCTCGGACTGGAATCAGCATGTTTTTATATTAGTAGAATGTGTTCTTTTATTTAAAATGCATCTCTGGGTTATTTGTGGGGCATAGGAATTCATATACTTTTCAGAATATAGTCCAGGCCCCCACAAGGTCTGAGGGACAGTGGACCGGCCCCCTGCTGAAAAAGTTTGCTGACCCCTGATGAAAACAATATGAGAAGCACTAGATTGAATATTTATTTATCTTATTTAAAAGCATTTATAAACTGCTTAATATTTTGAAAAACTTTAAGCAGTGTTGAGTCTAAGAAGCGAGCAATATATCTCTAAAACAAGAACAAACAAGCTGAAATCAATAAAGCAGCAATATAGAAAACGAAAGTGAATAAAAAAGAAAATCAGGGTATTAAAAAAGAAAATTTCAAAAGGCTTCAGTCTTGAGGGTAACTTGGTCGGTAGAGCACGAGACTCTTAATCTCAGGGTTGTGGGTTTGAGCCCAACGTTGGGCAAAGGATTTCTGCATTGCAAGGGCTGGACTAGACCAGAGATTCCCAAGCTTATGTGGCCTACTGCCCCCTTTTCAGAAAAATAATAATACCCAGAATCCCCCTGGAAATCTACTTTCTTTAATGTAGATTAAAAACCCATGGGGCTAAAAAAAGATGTTTAGATATACTCTCATTTTCACTCAAGAAAATCAGCATTTTATAGTTCAAGGCGGGAAAAATAAATACAGTAAATGGACAAAAGTACAAAGAACATGCATTACCTCACTGCTTCACACATTAAAAGCTGGCTTCCATCTGAGACTCAGGAAATACTGTGACAGGAAATGAGGCAGCCATCAGGGCTAGCAATGGAATTGACAAATCACCGTGCTATTCAGCAAAAATTACGATTCACCGTGCTAGAGAAGAAACTAAAAATTGTAAAAAAAATATTAGTGAATCTCCCGTTAGATTCACAGAATGTTTAGGGGTACGCGTACCCCCAGAAAAAAACACTGGGTATAGCAGAAAGAAGGGCAGTAGTAGTAGTAGTAGTAATAATAATAATAATAATAATTTATTTATACCCCGTCCAACAAATTCCAACAATATATTAAAATACAATAGTCAGTACAGTACAGAGACAACAGTAGAAAATGCTGTTACGCCAGCACAGAAACACACACATGTGTGCTTCTAGTTCAGCTTTTCTCAGCCTTGAGTCCCCAAATGTTGGTGGACTGCATCACCCATCAATCCCTAGCAAGAGGGACAAGTGATCAGGAATGGCAGGAGTTGTAGTCCAGCAACATCTGGGGACCCAAGGTTGAGAAACGCTTTTCCAGGTGTCCCATGCAGCAACCTGACAGCACTCTGCGCCAGTTGCAACTTCTACGCCAATCATAAAGGAAGCCCTAGTTAGAGTGCATTACAGGAGTCAGATTGTGAGGTTACCATCATATGAATCACAGTGGCTTAAACTAGCCCCATCCATACGTCCTGGTCTTATAAGTTTAAGGGAATTTAAACAAAAATTGAAGACAAGTCCCTAGCCAAGCAAGGATTAGTTCCTTAGAGAGGAACAAAGAAATTTATTTTTTTGCACCAAACTATATAAGGAGGCAAAAGGCTAGGCTCTAGTATACCTGAAGGAGCGTCTCCACCCCCATCATTCTGCCCGGACGCTGAGGTCCAGCGCCAAGGGCCTTCTGGCGGTTCCCTCATTGCGAGAAGCAAAGCTACAGGGAACCAGGCAGAGGGCCTTCTCGGTAGTGGCGCCCGCCCTGTGGAACGCCCTTCCAGCAGATGTCAAAGCGATAAACAACTACCTGACATTCAGAAGACATCTTAAGGCAGCCCTGTTCAGGGAAGTTTTTAACATGTGATTTTACTGTATTTTTGGTTTTTATGGAAGCCGCCCAGAGTGGCTGGGGAGGCCCAGCCAGATGGGCGGGGTATAAATAATAAATTATTATTATTATTATTATAGTTACAAACCAGGGGCTATTGCAGTGATGAGGAACCTCTGGGCCCTTTCGATTTTGTTGCACTCCCATCATCCCTAACCATTAGTCATCCTGGCTGAGGTGGATGGATTCTTGCAGTGTCAGGATGCTTTGTCAGTACTGGGCTCTAGGTACCATAAATTCTTGAGTGTTCTTAAGCACAGCGATGTGCCTATTTCCAAATCTCCCCAAAAATAATATGCTGGGAAGCCGTGCATGTTATATTATTTGTATGATAACTGCAATTATCCCTTGATAATCTGAAAGTGAAATGGGTAATTTCACCTGTCATTTAAACAATTCATAAACTCACTTTAACTGGCAAGCACATTTATGGTTTCATTTTGCTAATGGCTTTAGTAGAAAGAAAATAAAGCTCTTATTGACATTTACTATGACACAGGCTGTTTAAAAGAGCTAATTAAACTTGAAAACCTAGTTTTTGGTTCTTAGAAGGTGATTATCACTGGCTTAACAAAACAACAAACCATAAAACCCTAATAACTTACTAACCATAGTCTCTGTAGTCTTGAAGGACAAATTGTTTTAATATAACAATAGCTTATTAAACTACTACAGAAAAATATAGATTAAACTGAGAGTGACTGTAAAATAGCACAACCTTGCATCTTTTAAAATAATAAAAATTAGAATAACCAATTAAAACATATTCTTCTAAAAGCACTTAATACTATAAATACTGAAGGAATGCTTTGTATCATAAGTTGTAATGCTGTTTTAGTGTGTAAAAAGTAACATGTTTGGATATTTGGGGGCTTTTTGTGGTCTCTGTTCGTTCTTTCTAGAGCTAGTCTCTGCTCAGAGGGACACAATTGTTTCCTTCACGTGCATTCATTTCAACTTCTGCAGTGGCAAAATTGTCAGAAATTTTCTGCTTGTACAGTAATGAAAAATAGAATAAACTATGGAAATATAGTTCTTTCAAATCATATAATAGCACTTATTTTTATAGGAAGGCTTCTTATGCAGTGTTCATGGGTAAATTAGCATTTTGAGGGGGGTTCCCCTTGTTTTCCTTTTGATGCTGTTGTGCAGCTCAGTAGTGCTGTTAGTCTGCAGCTCTGTGGGGGGAGAACAGGGGGCTTTTAACAACTTCTAGCAGTCCTAACAAACTACAGTTCCCAATACTCTTTGTGGAAAGCCATGACCATTCAATGTGTTATGATAACTGCTGTAAATGTATGGTGCAGATGGGACCTCTGAAAAGGAGAACCAATTCAGATTCTCCTTTCTTACAGCCATGGAAACGTTTGCCACAGTGCCAGATTCATGTATAAGCTAAACAAGCTATAGTTTAGGGCCTCACTCACTTGGGGTCCCCCAAAAAAATTTAAGGGAAAAAAAAACCTGGATGTACGTTTTCAAAATATAAGATTAAAAACAAATAAAATAAAACCTACATACAGCAACAGTGTTTTGTGTTGTGTAGGCTCCTATGATGTGAGTGATGGGCTCCGCCTGCTAGACTGCTCCCTAAAATATCACTGGTTTGCTTATTTCTATATATAGGATGCCTACATTCTGCATGTGCAAATGGCTTTAGATACCTATTAGGTCCATAAATTGGGACGCGGGTGGCGCTGTGGGCGCTGTGGCCTCAGTGCCTAGGGCTTGCCGATCGAAAGGTCGCGGTTCGAATCCCCGCGGCGGGGTGCGCTCCCGCTGCTCGGTCCCAGCGCCTGCCAACCTAGCAGTTTGAAAGCACCCCCGGGTGCAAGTAGATAAATAGGGACCGCTTACTGGCGGGAAGGTAAACGGCGTTTCCGTGTGCTGCGCTGGCTTGCCAGATGCAGCTTTGTCACGCTGGCCACGTGACCCGGAAGTGTCTCCGGACAGCGCTGGCCCCCGGCCTCTTGAGTGAGATGGGCGCACAACCCCAGACTGGCCCGTATGGGCAGGGGTACCTTTACCTTTACCTTAGGCCCATAAATTACCATATAGCATATATTCAACAGAAAAAAACAGCGACAATTTATTGTTGACAAAGTACAGCTGGACATATAAAGGGCCCCATTACCTTCAGTAGCTTAGGGCCTCATCAAACCTAAATCTGGCCCTGATTTGCCATGCAGTGGTACCTCGGGTTACAGATGCTTCAAGTTACAGACACTTCAGGTTACAGACTCCGCTAACCCAGAAATATTACCTCGGGTTAAGAACTTTGCTTCAGAATGAGAACAGAAATCGGGCGGTGCAGCGGCAGCAGGAGGCCCTATTAGCTAAAGTGGTGCTTCAGGTTAAGAACAGTTTCAAGTTAAGAATGGACCTCCGGAACGAATTAAGTTCTTAACCCGAGGTACCACTGCACTTGGTTTGCTGATGTTGGATTCCCGAACATGGTTGGGTTGAAAAGAGTACATGATGGGTGATTTGAAGGCATGTTGCAGGAGGACATGAAGAATGTTGGGATCTGAAAGACCCAACGCCTGCCCCATCTGCTGGTACACACCTAAACCAGGAAGTAAACTATGCCAGACTTGAAGTTGGCATCGTTTGGTCCCACTTATTTCTCTCCCCATGTTTACTAATGGGAGGGAAAAGTTTTTAAAAGAAACATCCTGAAAAGAGACAGAGGGTTCACCTCCATGTCCACCCTTCCAGCAAGATCCCAATAAACAATTAACTGCATTTGCCCCATCTAATTAGGTTGTGTGTTAATATATCAGCTTTCTCAACATGAGCAAGATATACACTGGAACCCAGGGCCCACCCACTTGCTGTCCGGCACAGAGCCACTTCCTTTGTTGTCTTAATAGTCCAAACTTAGAAGGCTATTACCTCACCAGGAAGCTAGCCAGGAATTGAATCTGTGCTGGATCCAGGAATTAGAAGGATCTCAGACTTCCAGGCTACCCACCCTCTCCAAACTTGTAACGCTAGATTTCCTCCCTCTTTCGTTTTTCACCTTTCTTTCTTATTTTATTTAAGCCGGTCATCTAGGTAGCTTTTAAAATTCCATGTATCAGCGGCTTCCTGCTGCTGCTCACTCCGTTATAAAGACTGTTGAAACTAAGAGCTATTATTTTCTTCCCAATCAGAAGTAAATACAATAATCTTACTCCTGCTGTTTGAGGTTAACTTGCCGGTGAGCTTCTCCAGGGCAGCGTGGTGGGAATATGAGAAAGTGGTAGGATGGGGCACCAGCTAATAACAGTGTTTATGGTCTTGTACCTGCGGTGATCTTGAGGTAATACCAAGAGTTTGCCAGGAGAAGTCAAAAGGTTTGAAATACTTCCTCTGGAAGGGTGCTAATTCATCATGGTAAGCGGTCCAGACAGACGGCTTTCCTAAGCGAACAGAACATATAAAGTATAAACTGAAAGCACCAACGGCTGAAAACATGAAGTTTTCCATCGTATTCCAAACAGTAAACTACTGGGTGCGCTCAGAGTTTAATAAGCTCCAAAGAAGCATGAATTATATATCATTACTGTAGTGCCTATATATCTATAGATATAGATATAGATATAGATATAGATATAGATATAGATATAGATATAGATATAGATATAGATATAGATGATATAGATATAGATATAGATATAGATGATATAGATGATATAGATATAGATATAGATGATATAGATATAGATGATATAGATATAGATGATATAGATATAGATAGATAGATATGTGTTGTTTTGGCAGATTGGTTTCACTTCTTTTATTGTGCATCAGCGTGCAATTTAAGTGTGCTAAAGAGGATGTATGAAAAGCTTTAAACATGTTGTCAAGAATAGTCTGCCCTCTTTATAGCATTTGATGACCCTGCCATGCAATGGTGTAGCCAGGATTTGGGGGGAGGGGGCAGGACTTGGTTAGGGGGGGCAGAACTGACATGATTGGTCAGTTGTTGTTAATAATAATAATAATAATAATAATAATAATAATAATAATTTTTATTTATATCCCGCCCGGCTAACAACAATAAAATAATACAACATTCTAAAATCATTTCATTAAAAAATGACTTCAAATCAAATTGATGGCAACCATTGGGCTAGAGTTCTGAGAAGATTGCCAAAGGAGGGAGTCAGGCTGTGCCCTGACCAAAGGCTTGGTGGAGCAGCTCTGTCTTTCAGGCCCTGCGGAAAGATGTCAAGTCCCGCAGGGCCCTTTTGTTGTTGTCAAGTCATTTAGTCGTGTCCGATTCTTTGTGACCCCATGGACCAGAGCAAGCCAGGCACTGCTGTCTTCCACTGCCTCCTGCAGTTTGGTCAAACTCAAGTTAGTAGCTTCGAGAACACTGTCCAACCATCTCGTCCTCTGTCGTCCCTGTCCCTCAGACCTTGTGGGGGGCTGGACTATATTTTGAAGAAAAAAATTGAACAAATTCCTATGCCCCACAAATAACCCAGAGATGCATTTTAAATAAAAGGACACATTCTACTCATGTAAAAACATGCTGATTCCTGGACCGTCCGCAGGCTGGACTGAGAAGGCGATTGGGCCGGATCCGGGCCCCGGGCCTTAGTTTCCCTACCCATGCTCTGGATGGAGCATGGGTAGGGAGCACATAGGGATTTGTTTTGTTTTCGATCACTCTTGGATTCTGTCCTCTTCATTTTTTGACGCTTGAGACCTGCTTCTTGAAAGAAGCCTAGCAAGTCAGCGTTCTTATTTCTAAGAAAGAAGCAACTCTCTTAGGGAGAGAGAGGGGGGCGGGGAAATGAAGAAAACCACAATCATTCTTTAATGGGCTGCTAGAGAACTGCTGTGGGATGTAGTACTCTCTGGTCCTTTCTCTAGAGGCTGAAATTGCTGCTTTGACAGACCTCACGATGGTGCCACTGGAGTTATGGAAAGAATGACCAAAAGTTGAACTTGCTCTTTCCTCAAGGCAATGCAGAAAGGCAGGCAGTGTGGTGGTATCCGGCCAGTGTGTTTCTGATGCATTTTTAATGCAAAATATATTAAAACGTGATCTTGTCAGGTTTATTTTGGTTCCTGTCAGAAGCAGTTGAGAAGCAGCTGCTAGATTAAAAATGGTGATGTTGGTGGCAGCAGCAGTGGCGGTGGGGAGTTTTTAGTGCTCTGAATAACTAACATACTTCACTTAAAAATAGATGCTTCAACGCTTTGTGGGTTTTTCCTTTTTTCTTTTCTTTTTTTACAATGCCACACTATTCTCTGGGAAAGGCATCCATGTCCACATTATGCATTTGCTTTCTCCGGTTAATCCATAACAAACTGTGAAATTTCCAATATGATTACAATTTGACCATGAAATCTGTCATGAATAATTTATACCACTCTCATCCATGTACACCGGTGAGCCTCCCATTATTTCAAATGAGCCTTTATTACATTGAAGTTTAGCAGGCGGAATACTTAACCCTAATAGAGAATGCGTACCCTGCAGGGCATTTTACTACAATGTGAACCTGAGTAGCACCGACGATTTTAAAGGTATTATTCATCTATTAAAATATTTCAGGACTGCCTTTCATAAAATGTATCAAAATGGTGCAGAACAATTTAGAAATAATAAAATTACATACGAAATAAACACTTCACACAGCAGACTATGAATAACACTGGGCAACAATTTTTTACTTTTTGAATGTTGTCTAGATTTCTACAACTGATTTAGGGTATTTTTTCACTGCTGAATCAGGAACTGGCATCCGTTTCTCTCCATCAGGTCAGGTTTTTGTGCTATGTTGATTTGAAAAAAAATCAGATCTTGTGACAAAATCGATTACATTTTTGTGGCATTATCAGCTGATTTTTGTCAACACATATCATCCTAAATATGTTTTCAAGAGAAAAAAATGTTTTTTTCAACAACATATATTGATTACCTGATAGAAACATTGATTACTGTAAACTGAATGGTGGGCATTGATAAAGGTAAGTACACGTAAATTGCATGTTGCTTCACCATTTTTCAAACTTCAGGGCTTGAACTTCCGTTTCTTGGAACTCCAGGAATGCTCAGCGGCAGGGAGGTCTCTCTTCAGAGTCCAACAGTAGTCAGCCATCATGACTGCGTCCCAGCCTGTAAGGCAGAGTTATTCCACCTGGCCTTTGGCTTAGAATCAGTTTGATTCCCTCCCCCCCTTCTTTTTCTTTTCTCCTCCTATGAAGAGATTGCACCCTAATGTTTTAATGTTGTACCTTAATCTTTTAAATTGTAGTTTAATCAACTTGTTTTTATTATTGGTTGTTAGCTGCCCTGAGCCCGGTCTTGGCTGGGGAGGGCGGGGTATAAATAAATTTATTATTATTATTATTATTATTATTATTATTATTATTATTATTATTATTTACACTAACTGCACAGGTATCTTGCATTTGGGTAACAGGGCCTTTTTTTCAGCTGGAACTCGCCAGAACCTATTTTTCTAACCAATCAGGTGGGCACCATTGCCATTAAGGGAATAGGGGAGGCGTTCATGCCAGAATGGGACCTCTTTCTTCTGGAAAAAAATAGCCCTGGGTAGCCATTTTAGTGCCCTCAAGTTTAGTGCCCTGATTGTGAATGACAGATATTCAAGTTTTATTGGAGGAATCTGACAGCCAATATCCATACAGGGCTATCTTAAGCATATGTGGCGCTGGGGTGCAAAGATCTGCCCGGAACCCCCCCCCCCCCCGGTTGCCCAGTCCCAGGCACACAGTAGGGAGGAACCAGCCAGCCGCCTCAGTGTCTCGCTGGCTTGGTCACCCCCGAACTTGCGACACAGTGCTTTGACCGACGGGTGGGCTCTTCCCTGGACCCAACTCTTGGGCCCCAGACTCTCGGCCTATCGCCCTTGAGAGCCCAGTGCCCAGGTGCCCCACACCCCTAGCCCCTATGGGTAAGACGGCCCTGTATCCATATTCAACCTTAAAATCCTCCTTCAGCCCAATATTTCTTTCAGGTACTGCTTTGTGTGTGAGACATCAGAGCAGAAAAATAATAAACCTAATATCAATTGCTAGAAGAAGTAAAATTGTTGCTTTCCCCATCTGGACTAGAACACTCTTTGTGCTCTGTCTTCTGTTTGTATTTTATTGCAAATGACTGCCTTAATCATTTGTTACTTTAATTCAAAACTTGCAGAAGGACACTGGTGCAAACAAAAGCTAATGCAAACAAAGGCTCTTAATTGCTGGCTACAGCACTTTATGCAGAAACCGTTTCCATGAATGTGAGCAGAACTAGAATGGGGAATAACATGCAAACTAGAGATACTAGTATCATTCAAATTAGAGAAGCTGCATCAAACACATTTTAACTTTCATTTTATGTACTCCTAATCACTTTTCTTTTATCTTGCTTTTCCTACCCATTCTTCCATATCAACGAAAAGACATCCATGCTTTCAGTGTAGTGACACCCAGAGTTCTGTAAGTGGTTAGAAACTTGGACTAGGACTTGTGGGACACCCAGCCTCAAATTCTCACCTAGCAGTGAGGTTCTCAGCCTAACAGGGTTGATAGGAGACTGAAAGGACCTGTATAGTCATTGTCCAAGGGCTGTAACACAGAAGATGGAGCCAAGCTCATTTTCTGCTGCTCCAGAGGGTAAGACCTGGACCAATGGATTCAAGATACAAGAAAGGAGATTCTTACTAAACATTAGGAGGAACTTTCTGACAGTAGAGCTGTTCAAAAGTAGAACGGACTCCCTCAGAAAGTGGTGAACTCTCCTTCCTTGGAGGTTTCTAAGCAGATGTTGGGTGCCCATCTGTCATGGATGTTTTAGCTGTGATTCCTGCATTTCAGGGAATTTGACTAGATGACCTATAATTCTGTCATTCTGTGGGTGCAGAGTCCTCTGTATTGAACTCCTTGGAGGGAAATGATTAAAAGTATACACTCAAAGTATTTGATACTGCTGTATGCACAGATATTGAGACTATCTTCCATTTAGAGGGAACTGCAGAATTGACCACAGAATTACCAAGTGTGGATCAAATCATGTGGGAGAACACCTTGGCTATCTGCAAGATAACTTGCCAGATAGCCTTCCTCTCCCTCTTGATCACTGATTAGCTGTGGTGGTCGAATTCTGGTTGTGACTGTTTAGAAGAAAGAATTATAAAGGCTCTTTACCAAATTAGTTTCTCTGTTAGTAAGATGGCCCTGTCACTTCTGGCTAGGACTGAGAGTCAGGTTGAAGAAGGCTTAAAGAGGGCTTCCTTGAGAGCCAATGTGGTGTAGTGGTTAAGAATGGTGGACTCATAATCTGGTGAACCAGGTTCGCTTCCCTGCTTCTCTACATGCAGCTGCTGGGTTACCCAAAGAGGTGGTTGTCCTTTTGTGTTCTACCTTTGCGATTGCGGCAATGGTTGCATTATTATTTCTTTGTGGAGTGTGGGCTATGTGGATTAGAACATCTGAGGCCACTACTGGTTGAGAGTGAAGGAGGTACCAGTGAGTTGGGGCACAGTTTGATTTTTTTTCCTTTGGTGAGAGCCTCAAGTGGGAGATTGCAACTGGAGTCAGAGCCAGATTTCTGTCTAGAGTATATAGAGTATATAGAGTGTGTGATAGATGGATGGCAATTTCTTTTAGTAGTATATATGGATAGCTTCATTGTCTCCTCTTGTTTTCGCAGTGCATTTTAGTAAAGTGGTTGGAATGATACGTAATTTCTTTGATTCATAAAAATACTTAAATACTACAATTTCATAAAAAACACAAAAGCATTTTATGATATCTGTCTTTCTATCTACTTATCCTACATAAAAAGCAATTGTAACAGAATTGTAACAGAGTTGCTTCTTTAATTGTGCGCATAAGACTGGCACCATAGAAAAGATTTCAGCAAAATTTAAAAATCAGTGCTGGAGATGCCTGCTGATTTTCTATTCGAAGAGCAGTCTTCAAGACTGGGCCAATAACAGTGAATGCTTGGATTCACGTGGATATCAAATGATCCTTCCCCTCACAGAACACATTGCAGTAATCCAGTCTTGTGGTTGCTAATGTCCAGTAATCAATGCAGCTGGTGAACCAGATAAAGCTGGTAGAATATACTCCTAACCTCCGGATGTTTGGGCCTCTAGAGTAAAAAATGTATCCAGGAGTACATTACCTCCAATATCTGTATCTCATTCTTCAGAGGAAGCGCAATCTCAGCAACAATGGGTAATGTACTTACAGGGTATGGAGACCGATTGCATAACTGCTGTGTGAGTTTCCCTTTGGGTACCTGGAAGTGTGAAAAGCAGAGGTGTTAGTGAGCCTTTTGCATGTCAACACTTTTTTTAAAAAACCTGCATCTTCCAATTTTTCTGCCCAAACTGAAGGAAGGAGAGAAACTGGGAAGTAGCAGAGTTCAAAAAGCTGAAATACATGGTCACATACCTGAAGAACATTTACGGTACCTTCTGGATAATCTGAGCAGACCTTTTATGCATTCAAATTTTGCAGTGCGTTTCAACCTTTATAAAGAATTGGTGGGGACTGAATCACTGCCTTGTTCAATATTTGTTTTTCTGTAGATTGGGAGAATCTAGTCCGTGCATTTATTGACTAAAGCTGTAAATTAGATTGTGAAGGCAGATAAGGTTCCGTAAGTTACAAATGCACCAAGTAAATGATTTCTGCGTAGCATTGTCAGTGAATGCAGGTCTTGCTATCTGAACACAATACATTCTCAGAAAACCATTTGTTGTGCAAACATTCAGGGGTCAGCAAACTTTTTCAGCAGGGGGCTGGTCCACTGTCCCTCAGACCTTGTGGGGGGCCAGACTATATTTTGCAAAAAAAAAGAACAAATTCCTTTGGCGCACAAATAACCCAGAGATGCATTTTAAATAAAAGTACACATTCTACTCATGTAGAAACACACTAATTCCCACACCATCCGCGGGCAAGATTTAGAAGGCAATTGGGCCGGATCCGGCCCCCAGGCCTTAGTTTGCCTACCCATGGCTTAAAGAGTTGATGATTGGTTTCCTATGGGAAAATTTCTAATGCATTCCCAACCATGGAATGTTGACCCCAAATTGAGCAGGCAACCTGGAAAACCCCAGGGAAACCCTCTGAAACCTTGCAAAAGGCAAACAAGGAAGGAAGAAATGCTCCCTTATTTGTCTGATCTCTTCCCCTCCCTCCCTTCCACCATGGTTTCTGGTGAAACAGTTGCGGTAGACCAGCAAAACACAAAAAAGTAAGATTTGTTTAAGGCTTCTTATCTGTTTACAGTACTACACACAGGTCCAGCTGTTTGGATATCTGAATCTGTGATGTGTATAGCGAGGTTTGGGTACTAATTTCTTGCGTTTGGATAAGTGATAAGTCTGTTAAAAAATTGTGGAGCACACCTTCTGAAAACATAATATAAACGCAGCGGACCCCATGCAAGACAGTGTTGTGGTGTTTTCCCTTAAAGATTCTTAAAGGTAAAGGTAAAGGTACCCCTGCCCGTACGGGCCAGTCTTGCCAGACTCTAGGGTTGTGCGCTCATCTCACTCTATAGGCCGGGAGCCAGCGCTGTCCGGAGACACTTCCGGGTCACGTGGCCAGCGTGACAAGCTGCATCTGGCGAGCCAGCGCAGCACACGGAACGCCGTTTACCTTCCCGCTGGTAAGCGGTCCCTATTTATCTACTTGCACCCGAGGGTGCTTTCGAACTGCTAGGTTGGCAGGCGCTGGGACCGAACGACGGGAGCGCACCCCGCTGCGGGGATTCGAACCGCCGACCATGCGATCGACAAGTCCTAGGCGCTGAGGTTTTTACCCACAGCGCCACCCGCGTCCCTAAAGATTCTTAATCTGGTTCAAAATTCATCCTTGGAACTCTTTAGCTTGATGGACTGCTAGGGATACATCCCTGGAACTGAATTAGAAATTTAGTAGCAGAACATATTTACTAGCAAGACACCTTGCAAATGCTAAGAATATGTCATGTTTCCAAATTTCTTGTAGCTGCCACCATAAACAAATACGTACATTACTCATATTGCTCCCTGAGCACAGTAATCTGCCCTTTAATGGCCTGTAAAAATGACACTGTCATATGGCTCTGGGAAGGTCAGGTCTGATTTAAATTGTTGATGAATTACTAGCTAATTCAGCATGACAACATTAAAATGAAAAGTGGTGGACATTGTAGTTAAAATCCTAATGATGACAGTAATGTACAAAGTAGTGAAGAAGACAAAATGTTTTTCCTCTTCACTTCATGTTGATGTTTAAGGTTTAAAATGTATTGATTACTAGCTATTCCCATCACCCCACCCCAAAAAAGTATATGTGGCTGTAGTATAATTGCTGATTGATGTGATTGTTCATCTTGTTTGATGATCTGTCACACATGGTGCCATCAAACTGGAAAGACAGGTTTTGTAGAAATAACTAATAAATTTAAAGTAGAACAGAAAGCAATTAACGTCTTATAAACTACACCCACTGAGATAAGCATTCCAATTACAAATTCCATTATTTCCCCCAGTCCGTTTTATGTTGAATACTGGGTTTTATTGCCAAATACCTGACAGCCAGATTGGAAATAAGCCACAACTGTCAAAGTATAACAGCTCTGACTATTTGAATCTGTTACATTGTGATGTTTCTCATGAAAATTTAATGACGAGCGTGTATTCGGAGAGGTTCTGTGCATAAGAGGAATGGATAGAATTTAATTACCCTTATTAAAAATAAGAGAGAGAAGCTCTTTGCTTACTCCACCCTATTAGTATGCAAGATAGATTATCTTTGTTGTGTGCTTGTTTATATGAGAAAGGGGCCTCTAGAGTGTTCTTTGTGAGCCAAGAAGGAAATGGAAAGGTCATGCAAATGCATTAGAGTAGTACTTCAGCATGGCACAAGTCAAACCTTATCAGCAATTCCCAAGGTAAAGGCTTCACATCTTATAATTTGTTATCTAATGTAGGTTTCTTTGGTAAGAGCCTATAGCAAATGGCCTAACATTGTCAGTCTTTAACACTTCCTGCTTATTGGCAGAGATAAAAAGACATTCACACTTGCAGAAGATTAGTGACTACCACTCTCCCGTAGCAATATTTATGTGCATTCACATTGTCAGTGATTAAATAGCCTTGGAGAGAAGGAAGTCACCAGGGAATGCAGAGATTTGTCAAGTATCCAAGGATATCCCTCCAAGTTTTTCAGATGCCTCCGAAAGCTTTGCGGCAACTTTGTGAAAAGATCACACCATTTCATGGCAAAGCAAGTAATGTGTTTGACATTGGACAATTTGTAGTCAATTATTTTTATTCCTTAAAGAATTGCATGTCAATACCAGCCAAGCAAGATGTTTAATAACAAAGGATGCATTATACAGCAGTTATTGGTCTTTTTTCTTTCTATTGGTGGGTTATCTTGAAGCAAAATAAGAAATGACTGTACTGCTTTTTAAAAAAATCACTGAAGCCTTTATAATGTTATAAGAATTTTAAGGATGGATATATATATATATATATATATATATATATATATTCATAACTGTATATATAAACCACATGTCTGAAACCCCACAGAAAAGGTCCTGAATAAATTGACCTCAAATGTTTCTCTGTAAGGTCAAAGTGGGAAACCTCCCCATTGTCTCTTTCCTCACAAATCCCATCCTCACAAATCCTGTCTTAAGGGCACCTTCAAGATATGAACAGAGTGTGAGCCTGTCACCTGTGACCTAGATTCAGGAATTAAGTAGTTATAATAACAAAAGAGTGGCTAAAACCCAGATAATGCAATCAGTTAACTTGCTAGACAGGAGATAAACAACACACTCAGATTTCTGTTGTAGACCGCCTTTTCTGTGATTGTAGGTATGATGTATCTGAGGGGTGGTCTTAGGCTACAAACCTTCTGTGATGTATGTATGATGTTTCTGGGGGTGGTCTTGGACTCCAGGGTGGGCAATTTAAAATGTCTATATAAGGGCTTGCACACATGGCTCTGGGTCCTCTTCCTCTCTCCTGCATGTAAGGGGGCACCCTGTTGCAACAGCTTTAATAAAGATCAGGCTTACTAGCTGCTTTGCTTCTCAATATTCTCTGGTTGGTCTCTGTTATTTTCTCCTACCAATAGAGAACCTACAAAAGGACTTTATATAGACTCTTGGGTACCCCATAAGGGAAAAAGAGAAGCCCTCCCCCATAACAATAGGCAATAAAAAAACCCTCAAACACCATACATGTCTGGACATTATTGTTATGGATCTATGCTTATTCTGATCATACCTGTTTAATCAGGTATGGATCCAAATAGCCACCTAAGAGAGGCTTCTATGCACCTGAGTGAGATTTGAATTTGTACCTCTGGGTCAGCAATCCTGACTCTTCCAAAAGATCCCAGCTTGGGAAGATGTGGTTTGCTTAAACTATGCTGGGTGTTAATACGCCAGGATCAAATAGTTTTCTCCAACCGTAGACAAATTTGGTTGTATTAAACAGTGTTGCTCAATACAGTGGTACCTTGGTTGTTAAACCTAATCCGTTCCGGGAGTCCGTTTGACTCCCGAAACAGTTCGAAAACCAAGGCGCGGCTTCCGATTGGCTGCAGGAGCTTCCTGCACTCAATTGGAAGCCGCGCTGGATGTTCGGCTTCCGAAAAACGTTCACAAACCAAAACACTCACTTCTGGGTTTGCGGCGTTCGGGAGCCGATTTGTTCGGGAGCCAAGTTGTTGGACAACCAAGGTACCAATGTAGATGGAAGCTTTTCGCCAGTGTATCTTTTAGTGATACCCACCTCCCTCCTTTGCCCCATCTGTTCTAGAAAGGCTCCAGATTCAGAGGATTATAGAGTGCAGGGAGGATGGGGAGAAATTACAAACACACACACAACCAAAAAAACTTTCCAACTCCTTTCCACTGATGGAAGCCTTAACTCTTGGCTGTGTGACAACTATGGATGCAACCCAGTATGTTTGGAACACAGATTTAGAGGATGTGCAAATGTAGCTGTGATAGGAAATGTTTTATAAACCTGATGTTTATCTCTTTTTCAGAGGATCAAATTCCTCGTGGTTTCCCCACCATTGATATGGGCCCGCAACTAAAGGTGGTTGAACGCACTAGAACGGCCACCATGTTATGTGCAGCCAGTGGTAATCCTGATCCTGAAATAACTTGGTTCAAAGATTTTTTACCCGTGGACACGAGCAACAACAATGGACGTATCAAACAATTACGATCAGGTAAGGTCTTGTTACTGTTTGCACTAATGCCCAAAATTATAGTCTCTCTTATTTTACGTTCCTTTTTAATTATTTTTATTTTATTTTATAGGTTATGATTTCTTCTTCTCTTCTTCTTTTTTATGTTGTCGAGCGTGTTGTCCATGTCTGTGTTATTGTCATAGCCTGTTTCCAGAGTCTATTTGTTTGTGTGTCTTGCAGCTTCTGTTTACTCCACAACGCTCACTTGCTGTGACTGTAGTTTTGATATTTTCAGTTTATTTACTGCGTTTTGGCAGTATTTGACAGATCCATTCTCTCTATCCCTATCTATATTATTATTATTATTTTATTTTAAAAAGTTATTTCAACATTGGACTTCAGAATATGCAAGGAGTACCAATGGTTATATCCATCAAACCCAATCTATTTTTCTTTATTTGACAATTAAAATATTCTATAACAATTGTGTTTTGTGAGTTCTTTTCAACCTTTTGAATCCACCAAAGATTAGACAGTTTGGACACATCTTCCTTTTCTCTCACTAGTACATGGTTCACTCTACTTTTCTCATGTGCACTATCTTAACATCCTCCCTGACCCCAAAGCAAGCAAGCCAACCAAGAATAAAAATCTCAAATCAATGGGTTAGCCTGTGAAGGGAGAGATTTTTACTGGCTGAGATTTATTTTCTGGTGCATTTAGTCACAGTAGTGTGCATAAACCCAAAGCTTTGTCAATATTAGCGTGTCCAGATCTACAGAAGCCTGTATTTGAAGTAGAGTCCGGCTTTCGCTGCTCTTTCTCCAATGACTCCTTTCAACTCCACCTGATGGTCTTTGCAGCTTCATAATAAGATAACTCTAAATTATTTACTAAATGTAAAGCTTATTCCCATATTAATATACTACAAAAGGGTGGGATATATAATTAGCAGTCTACTTCGGCTGTGATAGTGATCTTCCTGCGGAATCAAGTTGCCTAGCCATATATCTTCCCAGAACTTTCAGCCTTTTTGACCTGTCCTGTGATGTTAAGCCGTCTTGTTAACCAACTGCTAATGCTTGTTGTCAGCAGAACTGTGTAGATTAAGCTTCTGTTAATGTAAAACTAGAAGTCAATTTTCAGTTGTGACGTAGATGATTTAGTATATAAAGCTTTAACTTGAAAACTTTTGTACCAAATTATAAGGAATATAATAATATTTTTATGCTGTCTTTCTTCTCTCCGTATTTTAATCTCCAGAATCTATTGGTAAGTGCTTAGTTCTGAAGCGCACTTCACCCCCCCACTAATTTTCATATGCAGAATACTATGATTATGGTATTATTATAATGATGATTACTCTTAAAATGCATGGCATGCATTTTACTAACAGACAGTGTAGCCACCGGACCTTTGTAGCGGCACACACACAACCCTTCACAGAAATGTTGTCGTATCAGTCCTAGTAACTCTCAAGTTAGAAGGAGCAATACACAAGTATCACCTAGTTGTAGTGCAGTATATGACAAGTGAGTCCAACATAATCAGTATTTATTTCCAGATAGCCTCTTTCTCTCTCTCGCTCTCTCTTTCTCTCTATTATATATATATATATATCTTCATATACTATATATATATATTTCTCACTTTAATAGTTATCCAGTATCTCTTCCTAAACTATGTATTAAATATAGTGTTGTAAAGGTTTTCTTTTAGGATTTCAGGCCTATGCAATATATATATTTTAACCCTATATAACCAAACACCTAAGCTCTTGTAAGAATGATCTGCCTTGCCACTTCCCCCTGAAAATAATGGCCTTTGCCCAGTTTGGTACACTGCTATTTTGTTTTTTATAATCTAAGAATTGTACCTAAAAGTATATATTCCTGTTTTTACAGTATAGAAATTCAAGTTTCTTTTAAGACCTTATTTAATTCTGTAACTCTAATTTGATTCTTCTTCCAAAGCCCTAGCCTCTTTCTTCTCGTACTAATGCTTCTTCTTTCTAATCTTATTTGCATTCATATTATCCACCCAGGTGGTACACCAATAAGAGGTAAGAGTGCTGAACTAACGTTCACAGAATGATCTTATTCTTTCTGTCCTTTCATACCTTCCATTATATCCATTTTAAAAAAACAAACAAATGCATTACAGAAATGTCCTTCATCCTTATTTCTTCCTATTGAGTTATGATCAGTGACTTCCATCTTGTGGTTTTGGTTTTTTCCCCCACCATCCTTTTCACTTTTCATTGAAAAGAAAAAAAAAGTTGTGTTTATTCATTCATTCATTCATTCATTCATTCATTCTTTTCTTCTTTTTATTTCAAAAAAGATTCGTTACTTTGTGATATGCTTCAAAGAAAGCATATCCGGGTCTTCAGGCCACACAACCCAGTCACAGCGTACCATTTGTCCCTCTATTCCTTTTTTTCTTCTTCTTTTTCTACCTTTTTTCTTTTCTCTTTTTTTCCCCTTTTTTTCTTTCTTTTTTTTTGGTCCGACTGGAGCAAAAAAAAAAAGATCATTTTTTTTCTTCCTTAGCTGTTCTTGTTTTGGACCAAGCCAAGATGGTCTGGAGAACAGTTGCAGACATGCAGACGACAACATGGAATATCTACTTTTTAACTTTGTCTTTCAAGGGGGTTTATTTTATTTTTTATTTTTGTTCAATTATATATTTTTCTTTTAACTTTAATAAAGTAAAGTAAAACAACAAGAAAAAACCCACCACATTCTTCTCCCTAATAAATTACAGCAACTATATATATTTTTTTTCTTCTTGGATTTACCCATCTCTGGATTTTTGGATCCTTCTGATCTTCAGGCTTTGGAAATGGAAAGGTTGATGACTCAGTATTCTTGGTGATAAAATGTGGTATTGCTGGTTTTTAATCATTTTATATTAAAAAAAACAACTGCTCATGTCTTTTGTAATTCTTGTTTTGTTTTTTTCTTGGGTTTTGTGACACCACACTGCTAATCCCAGCCGTGGATTTTGATGGGTGTCTTAGGGCTGACATCCCGATGGTCCTCAGCAGTGATTGGTTGCTTCTTCCTTGTTGGCTTGGCCCCTGCTTTTTAACATTTTTTTTGCCTCCTAATTCAACTGCTCTTGTTTTTCAGCAAATGCACTAAAAAGATTGTAAGTTGTGGCGAAATGTCTTTCTTTTTCTTACCAATCTGCATGTCTTTAAGGGAGTTTTGTTTCTTTAAAGGAATATTTTGATTACTATAAATGACTAATTTGTTTCTTTTTTCACTTTAAGCAGCCCTTTTTTTTGTACTCGCTGCACATTTTTGGCCTTCTTCAGCGGAAGACTTTCTTGAAACCTATCTTCTCCCTTTTTTTCTTCTTCTTTTTTCTTCTTTTTGCCGAGTGCCACCTTTTGTATTATTACTTTTGCTGCGCAAATAAACAAATAAAAAAATAATAATCTAATCAGCTAAACAGTGACAACCCTATGACCTAATATCCTATGCTTTGTTTTAAAGCCATATTTCCTTGAAGCAGTCTCACCCATCTTCATTTTAATAGTCTAGGAGAAAACAGTATATTGTGCTAGAAAATATGTTTGCCAAATGCAGATTGTTTTCCTGTGCTAGCATTGATGGTGTGAAAAAAATAATCTCTTTGTTTTTTTCATCACATCATAATTTATTTATTTTTGTCTGTGCCACTGTAGCGAGAAAATGAACCGACGTTGAGTGGACCTCCGCATACAGGGCTTTTCATTATTATTAAGCGGTGTGTCGTTGGGAGTTGAAAAACCCTTCATTGACAGTCTCTTTGGCAATGTATTTTATATCCTTACAGGTGCCCTCCAAATCGAACTGAGTGAAGAATCTGACCAAGGCAAATATGAGTGTGTTGCAACCAACAGTGCAGGGACACGGTATTCTGCCCCTGCCAATCTATATGTCAGAGGTAGGAATGATAAACCCGGGTATCTACCCTTCAGTCAGGCGCAAGGGGCGTTAAGTTACTCTCGGGGTCTATGCCATAACTACAGTAATAAGCAAAGTATCTGGGCAAAGGGGTGGGGGGCGGGAAGTAAAATAAACATTGGGGGAAAAGGCTTAGAGTATGAATTTGACGAGGGGAGGAATATGAATAAAGGCACCTTTGAGTCCAATCCACCCCTGTGGACTTAAGGTTTGTAAGTATGCTTCCGTTTTTACATCTTGACTTCTACTTTTTCCTGCATTGACTATTGACCTGAGCGTTGCATTTATTTTTGGGTTTTCCTCTTCTCCTTTCTTTGGTTTATAATTCCTAATGCGATTGCTTGCTGTGCAACTAATTTAGCTCTAATTGAAACTCAGGGGTGCTGAGGTGTGTTGTACCCACATGACCTCTGCTTCTGAGCTGAAAAGGAAAAGTTCTTAGCTTGGAAATTCTCGCCGAAGAGGACAGTGGTGTGGCCTGCCTTCTCTGTTTCTTTAAGCTTAGTTTCGTAGAGCTATAAATATATATATATATACATACTTTCTCTTAAATTGAAGTTTTATCAGTAATACGTAATCCCTGGCACTGCTGTAATGAACTGGCTGTTCTTTGTATTTTTCAAAAGGGGGAGGGGTGCCGAGAGATTTGTCTTTTTTGATAGATGTGAATTGGAAGGATAAATTCATTAAAAGTATATTCTTGTAAGGGTAACAGGCATGATTGCTTTTTAAACCTATGGAAGCTCTTAGTTTTATATATTTAAAGTGCCTCCTTTCTGGCACAGTTTCCAGGGTCGGGCTCTGAAATGAGAGCACCCCTTTTCTATATAATTTATGCAAATAATCCCGTCTCCCTGCAAAAAGAAAGGGTGGTTTGGAATGAGAAGGGGAGGGGGAAAAGATGAGGGAAGATTTTGGTTCATACAGCTGTTAGCTCATTACTTTGGTGTGGGGAACGCCGTACAAAACTTTTATAATATATATTTATGATTTAGCTTTCTGACTAGAAAGGGTTTGGAGGTTATTTGGGCCTCCTTAGGAAGCTATCTGGTCCTTTTCCTTTCAAAGTAGTGTTTCTTGCATGAGGCATGTGTGCCGTTACGACTTGAAGGAGTTCCCCTTTCCCCACTCAAATGATACTAGCTCCTAATACCGCGATAGCTGCGAGAAATTGCTTACGGTCAGAGCTGAGGCAGTAAGGTTTGATTAGAACAAGTAAAAGTTGTTCAAGTAGCAGTTGAAAGCCTTGATATGGCCTTTTTACTCTCTCTGTGTTTCCCTTGTTTTTCTCCTTTCCTCATTTCATTGTGTTCTGCATCAAACCCCCTACATCCCTCAGAGCTGCGAGAAGGTTGGTGTGTTTTTTACTTTTTTACCCACCTTACAAAACTATTAATTAAACCAATAACAAAGAATACAAATGAAATGAATGTAGCTGCATTGTGGCCTTTTTATTTTTAAGTTGATGTTATGTTTAAGCAGAGAATGCCCCGGTCATGGCTTCTATGTGTGCTGGTATCGTTGTGCATGTAGACAGAGGGAGAGAGGCTGGGTGCATGGCAAGCCAGTAACACGCTTAACACTTCAAGGAGTTGTCAATCTGGTCAGTGTTCCTGCTTCTTTTTATCTTCTTTTCCTTCTTCAATTTTATTTCCCTTTGATTTCCGTTCTTAATGCCTGCTGATACGGGAATGAGTTCCGGCAGATGCTCCTTTAAGCAGCCCAAGCATGAAGACTAATATTTCTCCTAAGTTTTTTCTTTTTTCTTTTTCCGTTTTCCGTTTTCTTTCAGTACTACAAATTCTGCATTGCCCCTCACTTGCTTTGTGTGACCTCGGTTGATTGGCTGCTGAAGGCATGTTTCGCTCTTTGTCCTCCCTATGCCAGTCCCATTCACTCACGAGGCCATCACCGTAAGCCCCCATCGAATCTCTAGAAATTTATCTCAATTCAGTGCAAAGGGTAATGAAATGATCGCTTTGTATTCGTAGCCCCTTAATCCAGCGAAAGTTCGCCGCTCTTAAATCACACTTGTCGGCGTATAATGCTAAGCCATTCCCCCCCCCCCTGCCATTAACTTCAGTGGACGGATTTAATGACCACTAACCTACCTCCCATTGATTTCAATGGGGCGTGATTATGACTAACGTTCTCCGGCCGGGACCGTAGCCATTTATTTACGAATCGGTTTGTTTATTTTGCTGAATCAAAGACATCCTTGTTTTGAAGGCCCCCGTAAAGCACAGCGTATTGTGTGCAATGAAAGCACAGGCCTCTGTTGCCTCTTGCGCTACACATGCACACACACGCACACAGAAAATATTTGAAGCAGGAACACTGATCTGTTATTGCCTGGTAATTTTCTCAGTGTTGTGTTTTCTTAAATATTAACTACTCTGTTAATGCAATGCCCTGCTGCTAAATAGTTTAGATATCACTGTCCCTCATTTTGTACACGTAGAGCTGCTTTTAGTAGTATTATTAATCCTAGCAGCTTATTTTGCTTCCCCCTCTGTGTGAACGCCATGGAACCCGGAATGTTTTAATGTTCTTCTCCTTCCCTGCCACCGTATACTTGCTTCATAATAATCCCAGGCTTAAACAAATATCCTCCTATTCCCTGTCCTACCCTCTTAATATCCCTGTTTCTTTTAAACTATCTTGCCTTCACATTTTTAAAAAAACCTATTCTCTATCCCAATATGTTTCCTTCCCCTTTCCTTTTAATTGTTTTTGTTTCCCTATACAATTTCTCTCTCTCCTATCATTCCTCCCTAAGCATGATTCCCTATAGACTCTTGTCATTTGCTTGCCTGCATGACCAAAACCAGTACTCATACTGGCTTTGCCTTGTTTCTTCTCCTGTGACTATATATATATCTATATATATCCCATGTCTGTTTCAGTGTTAGTGTGAGGTCTTGAGGCTGCATCCACTTTTTGAGTCTGACAGCAAATCAGAATTGCATTTTTCCGTGTACCGTAGGTGATGTGTTTCAGGGCTGTGATGTGACAATGTGTTGCAGCACATTTCTTCACATCAGCTGGAAGTGTGCAGCGTTGAAGTTGGTTTTGATACTCAACTCAAGCATGCTGTCAACTCTCCAGTTTTCTTCTGTGCATATATATGTATACATATGCATACAGAATATACATGCATATATATGTGTGTGTATGTGTGTATCTTTTGCATGGTGTTTGGTGTATTGTTAGTATATAGTTAGTTAATTGTGAGGCCCTACTAGGTCTGGGGTGGGGGGGGGAAGCTTTGTATGAATGTGGTTAAAGATATTGATGAATAAATGTAAACAAATATGTACAGACAATATACCTGTCTGGTCTATATTTTATTTTCGGCAAATAAAAGTAGCAATTAATCGTTCAAAGTGTATCTATAAATGCATGTAATCTTGTGTGCAAGATCTATGTTCCCCATTTTTGTATGGGTTATTAGCTTTATGTGTGTTTTATTCCAGTTCGTCGGGTCCCACCAAGGTTTTCGATCCCACCCACCAACCATGAAATTATGCCCGGAGGGAGTGTTAACATCACCTGTGTTGCTGTGGGGTCTCCAATGCCATATGTGAAATGGATGCTGGGAGCAGAAGATCTTACCCCGGAAGATGACATGCCAATAGGAAGGAATGTCCTGGAGCTAAATGACGTCAGGCAATCTGCAAATTACACTTGTGTTGCTATGTCTACTCTTGGTGTTATAGAAGCAATAGCACAGATAACTGTGAAAGGTAAGGGGCATACAATCTGCTTCAAAAAAACAACAGATAAATCTTTACCATGGCAACACAAATTTTCTGCATATGAACCAAAAGTCCCCAAGCCTCTGATGCTGCTTGCCATTTTAGAGCAACATCAATTTTCTCCTTCGCAAATGTTTAGTTAAATTATTGTCGCAACAAAATGCTTTCCCCATAATATTTTGTTTTTGTTTTCGACAGTACTTGAATAAAACAGCGTTCTGTTTTGAATTGTATGTGTCCCTTCACCAAATCGCATTGCTATACTTTTTAAAAAAACTAGTCATGGTGCTGTGGTGTAATTTCCTGCCAATTGAATAAATTGTCTTTTATTTTCTTGCAGCCTTACCCAAACCTCCAGGAACTCCTGTTGTAACAGAAAGCACAGCAACAAGCATCACTTTGACTTGGGATTCTGGAAACCCTGAGCCAGTGTCTTATTACATAATCCAACATAAACCTAAAAACTCTGAGGAACTCTATAAGGAAATTGATGGAGTCGCCACAACTCGATACAGCGTCGCCGGTTTGAGTCCTTATTCTGAGTATGAGTTCAGAGTTGTTGCTGTCAACAACATTGGGCGGGGGCCACCCAGTGAACCGGTTTCAACGCGGACCTCGGAGCAAGCACCGTCTAGCGCACCACGCAATGTACAAGCCCGTATGTTGAGCTCAACCACAATACTGGTGCAGTGGGAAGAACCCGAGGAACCCAACGGACAAATACAAGGCTACAGAGTTTATTACACCATGGACCCCTCCCAACATGTCAACAGCTGGTTGAAACACAATGTGGCCGACAGCCATATAACCACCATTGGGAATCTAATACCACAGAAAACTTACTCTGTGAAAGTTCTTGCTTTTACCTCCGTTGGAGATGGGCCTCTTTCTAGTGACATTCAAGTCATCACTCAGACAGGAGGTAAGAGGAAAACTCTAGAAAGTTCTCAGCGGTACGGCTGGGGTGGGAGGGTTGGTATCTGACTTTTCTAAGCAATAAAGTCAAAGGTAAATATAGATGAACCCAGTCAAGGTGTTTAAAAAGCATATTCTAAATCCAGATGGCTAAGCCGTGAGTTGGATTGGGGATCTATGTTTCTTGACTTTACCATGATGTTTATTCACTAATGAATAGTTTTGACATTTTTGTGGATTGTACATACCTTTAACAGTTCTTATGCCATGAACAGCCCCTCTGAAACTTCATTTGTTCGCTGTTTCCATTTGCATGTAAATCACATAGTTATATATTGTTGAAACTTTCTCAAGTTCCTTCAGAAGCTCCATTTCCATATTCTGCTTTTGTAATGATAAATGACCTCACAAGACAAATATTTAATGAAAAATGAAAGTTCTGCACTGAATATAACTTCCTGGGAATATAACGTCCCTGACCTGTTAAAATAAAAATAAAAATTGAACAACTACTTGAAATCCAGCACATCCTACTACTTATGCATGTCAGGGATATATATATATATATATATATATATATATATATATATATATATCTCCTGCCCTTACTGCCTGTCCAGTATGATCACAGCTCTCATAGACTCAACAATTAAAAATATTTTTTTAAAGCAGCACATGAATCAAGTTTATACTTTATATCAAGTTTATACTTACAGTAATCCTTACGGATAATAACTTTGTCAAGACCTCAGTACCCTTCATGGTTGAGTCACTATTTGAATCTCCATTTTTACCAGCAGAGTCCAACACTGCATACTAGTCCTTGCAAAGTAACTGTTGATACACTGATATTTGGATTGTAAGCTATACAGAAATATAATTAGGGCTTTTTAAAAAAGAAATCCTTAACTTGGAGAGCACAGTTACACTTTTGACTCAACACCACTACAACATGAAAACCCCAAGAGGGTGTCCCCTAGCCCACAGCCTTTGATTCAAACAAGAATCAGGCTTTCTAACTACCAGCGAGTTGAGGGAGGGGGGCCATACTCACTTGGCATCTGGCACAGAGCCCCTTCCTTTCCTTAATGGTCCATACTTATAGGGACATAAGTAAAAGTATAAGCTAGTTGTCTATTCCAGGAATTGAATCAATACCGAATCCAGGAATTGGAAGCAGGCTCCAGCATACAGCCTACCTGCTCCCCAAACTCATAACAATACATTCCCTTCAAAGCTTCCATTCAGCTCCAGCCAGGATGACCCATGGTCAGGAATTATTATTTTATTGTTGTTTATGGTTGTTGTTTGTTTTTTTTAAAAAAAATATTGCTTTTCACCATCTGGGTCTCAAAGTGGTTTACAACAGTGAAATATACCATATATAACATTTAAAACATAAAATAAACCTCCAAAAAATTTAAGGAGAAAAAAGCAATTGCAAAAGAATTAAAAGTTGATGGGAAAAGAACAGGGCACTGAAGGAGTTGTGGGGAGTTCTCCATCCCTACAGTAAACATAAATCAGTATTGGATTCAGATAAAAAATTACGGGTAGATTGAAGAGAAAATCTACAAAACACACTGAAATTAGTAATGTAGAGCCATATCTTTCTTGGGAGAGAGTTTTGCAAAAAACAAAACAAAAAACAACGGTCTGCCACATAAAAGGGCCATTCTCTGGTGCAGGCATAGGCAAACTTGGCCCTCCAGACGTTTTAAGACTACAGTTCCCATCATCCCTTACCACTGGTCTTGATAGCTAGGGATGATGGGAGTTGTAGTCCCAAAACATCTGGAGGACCAAGTTTGCCTATGCCTGCCCTAGTGCCCATCAGCACACAAAGCAAATATGGAAGGAGCAAGCCCTATGTTTGTTCATGGGGCAGGGGAGGGAGTAACTGGATCCTCTTTCCTTCTTTGTGACCAAGTACCTAGACCACGCGGGGGGCGCTGTGGTCTAAACCACTGAGCCTAGGGCTTGCCGATCGGAAGGTCGGTGGTTCAAATCCCCGCGATGGAGTGAGCTCCCGTTGCTCCGTCCTAGCTCCTAACAACCTAGCAGTTTGAAAGCATGTCAAAGTGCAATTAGATAAATAGGTACCGCTCCGGTGGGAAAGTAAATGGCTTTCCATATGCTGCTCTGGTTTCGCCAGAAGTGGCTTAGTCATGCTGGCCACATGACCCAGAAAAACTGTCTGCGGACAAACGCTGGCTCCCTCGGCCAGTAAAGCGAGATGAGCACCGCAACCCCAGAGTTGTTCGCAACTGGACTTAAGTGTCAGGGGTATTTTACCTTTACCTTTTTTACCTATTTACTGAACTCCTTTCATATCACAAACTTTTAAAGAGACGGTCTGCTCCTATGAGATTGTGATTGAAATAGCCCATAGGATTTTGTTGTGTTTTACAGTGTTAAATTGCCAAATGTGTGGAGAAGAGCGGGGTTTTCCCTCTTCCCCCTAGCATAGTATCTAACAGTCATGTTTTCTCCTATCAGTGTCTAAGCAGTAAGCACAAACCTGCATTTACCTTTAGTAAAGAAACAGGCAGGCTCAGGGGATGGTTTATCTGGCTAAGACACAGAGAAGTTCATATTATTCCTGTTTGTCATGTATATAGAGTACTGTCATAACTCGAGTGGCTCTGTTGGATCAAAGCAATGTGCAGAAACATTTTGTCTGGTAAACAGTATGTTGACAGTGTAAAGAAAGGCTGCTCAAGCAACAGTATTAACTGCAATAAAGAACAGGACTATCTGGGTGATTAATTCCCAGCTGAGCAAACAGCGCAACAGAAAGTGACATGTTTGGAATGCATGTTTTGGAATGCTCTTGGGAAGGTGACGCTACTGGAAATGAAATTTGGCTGCTTCCATTAGTGGGTCTTCAATAGAAATCTAAACCTGGAAGTGGTGGTCTGCATGGAGTACAGTGGTGCCTCGCAAGACGAAATTAATCCGTTCCGCGAGTCTCTTCGTCTAGCGGTTTTTTCGTCTTGTGAAGCAACCCTATTAGCGGCTTAGCGGATTAGCGCTATTAGCGGTTTAGCGGCTTAGCGGCTATTAAAGGCTTAGCGGCTAAAAGGCTATTAGCGGTTTAGCGGCTTAGAAAAAGGGGGGGGAGCAAAAAAAAATCGCAAGACTCGCAAGACGTTTTCGTCTTGCGAAGCAAGCCCATAGGGAAAATCGTCTTGCGAAGCAACTCAAAAACGGAAAACCCTTTCGTCTAGCGGGTTTTTCGTCTTGCGAGGCATTCGTCTTGCGGGGCACCACTGTATATACCGTATTTTTTGCTCTATAAGACTCACTTTTTCCCTCCTAAAAAGTAAGGGGAAATGTGTGTGCGTCTTATGGAGCGAATGCAGGCTGCGCAGCTATCCCAGAAGCCAGAACAGTAAGAGGGATCACTGCTTTCACTGCACAGTGATCCCTCTTGCCGTTCTGGCTTCTGAGATTCAGATTTTTTTTTTCTTGTTTTCCTCCTCCAAAAACTAGGTGAGTCTTGTGGTCTGGTGCGTCTTATAGAGCGAAAAATACGGGTAATTGCAGGAAACAACTCTTAATTTCCCCCACTGCCCCCAGTAAATGTACTTACTGAATGTTGATATTGTGTTCTCCTGCATCAGTCCCAGGGCAGCCATTGAATTTCAAAGCTGAACCAGAATCCGAAACAAGCATACTCCTTTCTTGGACCCCTCCACGGTCTGACACAATCTCCAACTATGATCTTGTTTACAAAGATGGAGAGCATGGAGAAGAGGTAAGTGAACTAGCTTTACACCTTTGAAACACATTTTACAGGCCTTGAAAGTTGATAGACAGGTAGTCAGCCTCGTGTTAGTTGAAGGTTACCCGGTTGCTTGTTTAGTCAGATGTACGCCCCATTCAATGCACATGGGATTGCAGCCTGAATTATCTTTTCTACAACCCTAAATGTGCTCTGATTCCAGATGTTCAAATTTATAATGTAAGGAGTAAAGACAGTTCAATGCAAACTGTTCTGTTTGTCTAACTATAGCCCCTTCAAAAATCTTAACTATGGTTTGTCTAACTAAACTCTTCTGTAATTCCAAGACTATACTTCCATAAGTGGCCATCTTGATTTCTGTAACAAAGGCAATGGAACCCTGGTTTTTGAATGTAATCCATTCCAGAAGACCAGTCGACTTCCAAAATGTTCAAAAGCTGAGTGGTCAGCAAAATCCATTGAGAAAAAAGAAAAACACGCAGTGGAAGCCATTTGACTTCTAAGGTGCATTTGAAAACGGAAGCAATTACTTCAAGGTTTCTGAAACGTTTAGCTTCCGAGATTTTCGAAAACCGAGGTTCCACTGTACAAGTATAACTGTACAGATGCATATTTTACTGTTGGCTTTGAAACAGAAGTAAGATATTGGTAAAATTGTTTTCTTTCTTTCTTTTCTGATGTCCTCTAGCCTCCATGGACTGATTGCTTAGACAGATGGGTGGGGCCATCTCTTTGTAGATTGCATTGAATTTAGGGTAGCGTGCAAAAGCAAAATGTTCATTGGCCCACATGGTTTGATTTCCAGACTGTGCAGGCAAAGGAAGCATTTTCCTTTGCACCAATCAACTCCATTTGTGAGCTCCAATCGGCAGCTGATTCCAGAGGCTTGTATTTGGCACAGAATTTAAATCCAGCCCCAAATACAAACCCCAGTGGCAGTAGGAGTCGGCTCTGGTTGGTAGCCTCCAAGTGGAGCCAATTTGAGTGGTAGTTCTTCTTGCACCAAAATTTAAGAGGCACAAAATGCAAGCCCTGTGTGCAAAGGAATAATAGGGAGCACACTTTAGGGCTCCTGATTCTTCCTTTGCAGTTGCTGCTTTACCCTGCCCACATCTGATGGCATTTGATGTCAGGTGTAGGGTGGGTGGGTGTGCCTGGGAAACAAACATATCTACAGGCAAATGAGAATCACTACTTTAGCATGCGAAGCAGAGATTCCCTGTGCCTGATGTAGATCAGCCAGCTTCACATGGAGAGGCACCAACCACTTACCAGTAAGGTACCATTCTGGAAAGTTAGGATTTAGTGTAATGAAGCTATTCCAGATGCAATGGCTTGTGCCTGGAGCTGGAACCACACTGTGATGGCCGTGGTTGTGACCTGTTCCTTACGTTGGAATAGACGTTTTGAGATTGAGTGTTAGAAATTCTTTAGAAGCGAAGACCCAAAGATCTAGATTTAAATTCATTTCCCCCTTTCCGACTTCCCCTTTAGCAGCGGATTTCCATTGATCCAGCTACAACTTACCACTTGCAAGGCCTAAAACCAAATAGTTTGTATTACTTCCGTCTGTCTGCACGCTCTCCACAAGGCCTCGGTGCTTCAACGGCAGAAATATCAGCTAGAACAATGCAGTCAAGTAGGTGTCTTTCTTTGATTACTTCATTTCTCTTCTTTATACTTGTTGACAAGCTAGTTGGCAAGTGAGTGAAATCCTATTATGTTTCAGTTATGGCTACATTGAGAAAATTTAACTAAAAACACACAGGTCAATACACTTTGAAGAACTATAAGCATAGCATTTTCCTAGAAGAGTAACATGATACCCCCAACCCCTGTCACGAGGCAAAGGGTGCATTCAGACATTGTTTATCATACAATTATGAATCTGTGCAAGTCTAAGGTTCGCACACCCACCCCTTGACATTCCTCTAGTATAACTGAGGAAATTGAAAGCTTTCATTTCTGTTTTATATTACACTGTTGAACCAGGTTCAAGGCTCTCTACAGATTGGGTCTAGGATACATCAAGGATTGCCTAATTCCTTATATCCCTGCTTGATCACTGAGGTTTTCTGGGGAGTCACCATTAGCGGCCCCCCGTGGCTTGGATGGACAACTCATATTTAGTATTGTGAGCCCAAATTTATTGAGCTCCCTTCCAGTTGAGGTCAAAAGAGGCCCCCTCCTTCCTGAACTTACAGCAGCTACTGAAGACTTTTTTATTCCATTTATTCATTTTAACTGAAGCTTAATTTTATAGTTTTAGCCGATTTCTTATTTTTATTTTTATTTTGCCCTGTAACTTTATAAAACAGAGACTATTGTAGTTAAGGGGTATATAAAACTGTTTAAATAAATAAATAAGATTCAACCGACGTTTTGTGTTGTGCCTAAATCCTAAACTGTGGTTGATCTTAAGTAAGCTCTGTTGAAGCAAGCCAACCTTGGTGGTGTGATCAAGCTGGCTTGTTTCATCGAAACAACTGTTACGATTAAGCACAGCTTTCGGACAAAATTGCAAGCAGCAGTTAATCAAAAATAGAAACAAAAGTTTCTCATCTCCCTGTGGCCACACAGAAGTGGGAGGGGAAAGACTTGCCAACGCTTCTTCCCATACTGTAACCATGGTCGATAGTGAAATCTAGACACAGCCAATATGTTTTTGGAATCCTCAGAAGCAACTGAGACAGACAAAGGTGGATCGCTCATCTTTCGCTTTGAGTTTTAAAAGTTTAAAAATATGTTTAGGAAATGTATTTTTTTTAGGTCTCAGAGGGAGGAATTACAGGAAAATAAAAATCTTTTCTGTGTTGCTACCTGGGAAAGAGATGCAAAAAAGGACTTGAGGAGACAGGTTGAGATCAGTGGGACTTCTAAGTAATGCATGTGAAAGAGGTCAAGGTTCCCAATTTCCCCAAATATTTCAAATATAAAACTGGATTTTTTAAAAGTAATTTCTGTGTATACAACTGGAAGAAAATCTATTATTATTATTACTGTGTGAATAGGATTTGTGCCCCAAAGAGATGAACGTGTTAAGATTTTGATGACATTTGCTTCTAAACTACTGTGGACATGCATTTTGGTTCTATTTCAAATGAATTTAACTTTTGGTTAAGTAAAGTAAATCATAAGATTTCATTAGAAATCTCCACACTGGTTTTGCTTAGGCAAACCTCTGTATTAGCTGTTCGTGTATTGTGTGTGGCGGTGGGTTGGTGTTAGTTTGTATGTATTATGAAATCGCTGGTAGACTTTAATTCTTTGCTGGCCGAGGTTTCTCCAAGAGGAGCTAAAATATAAAAGAGAGACTGGACCTAGGGTAAGTACAAGTTGCAGTCAGAATCATCAGCCCTGTCACTTTTCCATGGTAGGTAAACCTTTGTCTCAGATTAGCATAATCCCCTTATTGATTCTGCATGTTTTACAGTGTTTTGGCTACAATTGATGTTTTGAATAAATACTTTTGATTTGAACCTTAATTGTAGTACACTTGTTCCAGGCCACTGCGGTCGTAAAAAAAGAAAAGATAAAGACAAGTGGACGGGGAGGGGGGGAGAAACCTAGTGGTGCGTGATGGTTTTTATTTTATGTCTATTAGATGTGTTTGAGTTTCGAAATAGTTCTGATTTTTTTCTTCATGGCACTTCTTATATAATTTTATATATATATATTAATTAGATATAGATATCAATCTATAAAACATAATGTATAAAAGACTGGTGATGATAGATAGATGATAGATAGATAGATGATAGATAGATAGATAGATAGATAGATAGATAGATCTATCTATCATCTATATGGGACGTGGGTGGCGCTGTGGGTAAAAGCCTCAGCGCCTAGGGCTTGCCGATCGAAAGGTCGGCGGTTCGAATCCCCGCGGCGGGGTGCGCTCCCGTTGTTCGGTCCCAGCGCCTGCCAACCTAGCAGTTCGAAAGCACCCCCGGGTGCAAGTAGATAAATAGGGACCGCTTACCAGCGGGAAGGTAAACGGCGTTTCCGTGTGCTGCGCTGGCTCACCAGATGCAGCTTGTCACGCTGGCCACGTGACCCGGAAGTGTCTCCGGACAGTGCTGGCCCCCGGCCTCTTGAGTGAGATGGGCGCACAACCCTAGAGTCTGTCAAGACTGGCCCATACGGGCAGGGGTACCTTTACCTTTACCTATCATCTATATATGATATATGATATATCTATCTATCTATCATCTATCTATCTATCATCTATCTATCTATCTATCATCTAAAACATAGTGTATAATAGACTGACTATTTTGTCAGACATGCCAATTTTTTTTCTTTTTAAAAAAACAACAACTTAAAAATAACAAATCAACCAGCAAGCATACAATATAAAAACTTAGGTAGTAGACACATAGAAGTATCATGTTTGATGTTTTTATTTCAAGAAGAATTTTTAATCACAGGTAGGTAACAATATATTGAGGCTCATTTTCATGTATTTCCCCCTACATCCCTTTCCACCTTTTAGTTCATTCATTTTCAGTTGGTTCACTTTTAATAAGCCAAGGCTCATAAGATTATCTAAAGTTTCTGTTTTTAAGTTTGCAATTTTTATTTGCCCTTGGTTTTTCCCTTCGTTATTTATTTTCTTTTTTCTTTTCCTTTTGTTCATTTTTTTTCCTTTTCCTTCAACCACTTCTGTTCTTTCACACTCAAATCCTCCTTTAACCCACTACTGAAATTAGAGCCATCAGCTCCTCCTCAAGACATTAGTTGCAAGAGCCCCAGCTCCACTAGTATTTTGGTAAGTTGGCAGCCTCCGCCAGTGGAAAAACAGAACGGAATTATCACTTCCTACTCCATCAAGTACACTGGAATTGATGGAGAAGATGACAAGCCCCACGAAATTTTGGGAATTGCTCCGGACACGTCACAGTACCTTTTGGAACAGTTGGAAAAATGGACTGAATATCGGATTTCTGTGACAGCCCACACTGATGTTGGACCTGGCCCAGAGAGTGAATCTGTGTTGATCCGAACAGATGAAGATGGTATGTTTCATCCAACACGTCAGTTTGACTCTCTCTCTCAATCTGCTGTCTTTGTGTGGTCTAAGATTATTCCGTTTCCCCCCCTCTGCTCATCTTTTTTGACCCCCGATGAGTTTTACAAAATATTTTAAACACAAATGCTTGCATTTGCATTTGTTTTGTTTTTGCTTTGAAATATATGCGCAGAAGAATCACACTTTAAAGTTTTGCCCCTTGTGAGCGTGTATATTTTTCTTCTATTTGAAGATTCGCCCCTCCTTTTCTTTCTTACTTTTTCGCTCTTCTGATTTTCACTCTTTCTTTAAGAGTACCCTTAAAGCGTTTCTCTTTTGGAAAACTGATGCTGCTCCCTTTTTTAAAAAAAATATTTTGGATGCTGACTCTCTTTCGTATCTGAACACTGAAGATTGCACCCCTTCCCGTTATCTTTTTTTCCCCTACTTAAAAATAAAAATAAAAAAATCAGAAAACAAGCAACATTTTAAAAGTCTTCTTGGTTTTTATTATTTTGATTACTAAATTCCTTCTTTGTACTTCAATGCTTTGAGTCTCAAAGCATCTTCCTTGGCTTTTGTGCGTTTTTACATGTTTTTTCTATTTCTCTAATACTCTTTTTTCTTCCATTTTTGCATCAGTCATGGTTTTTGATCTTTTCACTGAAATGTAGAGCAGATTTGTTGGGTGTTTTCATTTGTATTCTTCGAGGAAGGATTAGTGGGTCTGCGCTTAAAAAAAAAAAAGAACAGAAAAAGAAAGAAAAAGACACTGGTTGTTTTGGACAAGTACCTGTAATTCTTCTTTTATCCACTGATGTGTTCCAGTTCCTAGTGGTCCTCCTCGCAAAGTCGAGGTAGAGGCTGTCAACTCTACAGCTGTTAAAGTGTTGTGGCGTTCACCAGTGCCCAATAAGCAGCATGGTCAAATCCGAGGGTACCAGGTGCATTATGTGAAAATGGAAAATGGAGAGCCCAGGGGGCAACCCATGCTGAAGGATATCATGTTGGCTGATGCACAGGTAATTAAACATACTCTGTTAATTCACGTAACAAAAAATAATAATGCTGTACAGTGGTACCTCTGGTTACGTACTTAATTCATTCTGGAGGTCCATTCTTAACCTGAAACTGTTCTTAACCTGAAGCACCACTTTAGCTAATGGGGCCTCGCACTGCCGGAGCACGATTTCTGTTCTTATCCTGAAGCAAAGTTCTTAACCTGAAGCACTATTTCTGGGTTAGCGGAGTCTGTAACCTGAAGCGTATGTAACCTGAAGCGTATGTAACTCGAGGTACCACTGTATTTAGTAGTGTAATTATGTCTTTTATTTAGAACTGCAAAATGGAATGCCTCCTTCCTGTTCCAATAGGTTATATATCCTGTTCCAACAGAGTGCCCTGAATATTTCACAAGCCAACAGTCATTCATAAAATTCATAGAATCATAGAGCTGGAAGGGACCCTGAGGCAGAGCTGTCAACTTTTCCCTTTTCTTGCGAGGAATCCTATTCGGAATAAGGGAATTTCCCTTAAAAAAAAGGGAAACGTTGACAGCTATGTCCTGAGGAGCATTTAATCCAATATGCAGGAATCGAACCTTCAGCCTTAGTGTTATCAGCCCCATGCTCTAAGCAACTGCGCTAGTCAGACCATGTGGATGGCACTGTGGTTTAAACCACTGGGCCTCTTGGGCTTCCTGATCAGAAGGTCAGCGGTTCAAATCCCTGTAACGGGGTGAGCTCCCATTGCTCTGTCCCAGCTCTTGCCAACCTAGCAGTTCAAAATGTGGCAGGAAGGTAAACGGCCTTTCCGTGCGCTCTGGTTTCCATCACGGTGTCCCGTTGTGCCAGAAGCGCTTTAGTCATGCCAGCCACATGACCTGGAAAGCTGTCTGTGGACAAATGCCGGCTCCCTCGGCCCTAAAGCAAGATGAGTGCCACAACCCCAGAGTCGCCTTTGACTGGACTTAACCGTCCAGGGGTCCTTTGCCTTTACTTTTACCTACCTCTGAAACTTTTATTCCTATAAATAAATCACCGTTCTGGATCTGCAGCAATCTGTATGAAGTAGTCAGTCGCACTGCAGTGGGCTGAAACCACCCTTTCTAAAGATGTGCACCTGAAATGCAGAATTTGAACTTTCAGTCCTGCCTTTGTCTTTCTCTGTTAGGTCGTTGGTACTATCAGAAGAGACAGTGCCAGTTCCCCGTTTGGCTGGGATAATAATAATAATAATAATAATAATAATAATAATAATAATAATAATAATAATAATTTATTTATATCCCGCCCTCCCCAGCCGAAGCCGGGCTCAGAGCGGCTAACATCAAATGTATAGCACATTAACATAATATCAGACAATCAATTAAAATACACCCTCAAATCAGATCAGGATCAGAATAAAATCCAATCAGATGGCAACCCACAGATTAGGGTTGGGGACCTTAAATGCTCACCACGCCCAACTGTTTGTGCTGAACTTATATGGGCCTGTGAGAAAAATTGGGAGGCCACTTTCATGCAAGTTCTTATGAAAGGGGAGAGGGAGTCAGACTGAACCCCGACCAAAAGCCTGGCAGAACAGCTCCGTCTTGCAGGCCCTGCGGAAAGATGTCAAGTCCCGCAGGGCCCTTGTCTCTTGTGACAGAGCGTTCCACCAGATTGGAGCCACAGCCGAAAAAGCCCTGGCTCTAGTTGAGACCAGCCTAACCTCTCTGTGGCCTGGGACCTTCAGGATGTTTTTATTTGAAGACCGTAAGTTCCTCTGTGGGACATACCAGGAGAGGCGGTCCCATAGGTACGAGGGTCCTAGGCCGTATAGGGCTTTGAAGGTTAAAACCAGCACCTTAAACCTGATCCTGTACCCCACCGGGATAGCTCACATAAAGGATTTCTAGACTGGGAACTATATCTGTTGTGTATTTGATAAGCAAGATCAATTGTGTCTACTTTCCTCTTACTTTACATTCATGTAATATAAGGGGAAATATGATGTTTCTCAATGTTATGACTATTAGTTAACATTTCATGTATCTTTCTTGTGACTGGCAGGAATTTTCTAACCTGTTTCCAGGAATTGCATCAGTAGGATTTTTATTTTTTAAAAAATCTGGGTCCTGTTGTTGCATTAATTTGTCACTACCTCCGTGAGCAAGACCCAACTGAAGTTAAGCATTTTAAGTCCCATTAATTTCAAATCATTTAAGCTAAGCATTTGTTTAAATCCCTTCTATTGAAATAAATCATTTTGGTTGGATCAAGTGCAGTATCAGCTAGAGTTTGGTATTATAGGTTTTGAACTCAATTACATACATTAAATATAGAGGAGTGTGGTTTAAATGAAAATTGACCTAGTAACAAGTTATGTCTAGATTTAATATTACAGATATTCCTGGTGTGATGTAGTGAAAGTGTAAAACTGCTTATTTTTTCTCTCACAAATTGTAACAGATAATAGAGAATTTATGTTCTGAGTGAATAGATTTGTTCACATTAAGGAAGCTTCCAAAATATAGGATTTTAATTATCTCTATGTGCTTTATGAGCTTGAAATTCTTGAGTTCATTGTGCTGGTATCATAAAATATGTATCCCACAAAAGTATTCCATTTAAGATTGATTCTGGATGAAAACATGGCAATAGACAATCATAATCATCAGATATTATGCTCTAAACAGTTTAGATGGAAACAATTTGTGATAACTACAGTACATTCAAAGAGGAACTGTAACTTTTTTCCCCTGTGGAGATATAAATCACTTCTATTTTGCTGATGTGCTCCTTAAATGATTTCTGAACGTGCTAGCCCCTTTCCTTATTCTCACCAATGTTTTTAGCACCATTAGAACAAACTATTCCTGCCTTTACTTCATTGTGAATCTGGGCAATGATGTAAAAAAGAAAGAAAAGGGAAGAACAATATGGTCGTGTTGTGTCTTTCTTGAACATATTTTTTTTCTGGGGGGGGGGAACTATAGTCAGATTCCAATTTTAGATGATAGAAGGAGCAGAGAAAATGTGCTGTTGGTCATAGGGTTTCATTACTGACATGAAGTCTCAAGTACATATAAATTGCCTCTATTAATCTAAACAGGTGCACTGAATTAATTTTGACAAGGTAAAATAGAAATGAAAATGAATATGGCTTAGTAGCATGTGATTAAACAAAATGTAGCCTTTCATTACATCTCAGCAGCTCAAATTAATGCAGTCATGAAACATTACTATGAAATAATAAAAGCACTCCAGACTGGGATCTCTACTTTCCTAGAAGGAGGAGAGTCTGTTACTTATTTACAATTTTGGCAACTCGTCGCGCTGCTTTTTTAAGGAGCTAAATTCAGGCTGATTTTTTGCAAGCTAGTTTTTACGATTTTTTTTTTCCTGTCCTAAGAATAAAGTTGCCTCAGCCCAGGCTACAAATATCTCCTTATCTCTTCTGTTTTTCTCCCCAACATCCTTTACTCTCAATTAGTGGGAATATGATGATACTACTGAACATGTGAGTAAAAACTGGCTGGCCAATCAAAAAAGTGTGGTGGCTTTTTCTCTGCTTTAATCTTTATTTTTCCTACATTTGGTTGTTTGCACATGTGCATGGATTAACACCTTATTTCATCATCTATGGCATCTGGATTTTTCTGCCTTCTTTTTTCCTTTCCTTTTGGTTTGGCGTAGTGCTGATTTTTTTTCTAAGTGTGTTGAATTTGCATACTCGTCTGTTCAGTCACTGACACTAACTTTTATCTCGCAATGCACTCCAGGAAACTGTTCTTAAAATAACACAAAACATGTACTCATTCCCATCTGCTTGATAACTCTGCACCTTCAGGTCCCAATGCACTCAGGGTTTGTTATAAAACAAATTACTTTTATTTTTAGCTGCTAACATGGTGCCCATTTCCATTATTGACACATCATATTAAATGTATATTTGTGAAAATATACATTGGTACTGGCTGTGTGCCAGTGATGTTTAAACAGCTTTGTTGCAGATATCACTTCCATCATTATTAACTAAGATTCCATCATCTCCATTTAAAAAGATACTCTTTAATCTGTACTCTTTCCCCTGCCAATACTGTCTCTTCCACTTGTAACTGAAGCCCCAGAAACTGAGGGTGGATCTATATTCTAGTTTCCTCTCTCCATTTGATGAAATGTTGTCAGTCAGTGAACTGATGTTGAATATCCACACACATTGTTTTCTTGTGGATAATTCAGTATTTGTTCAGATTCAGTCTGCCACATTCAGTCTTTGAAAACGAACATTTTAAAAAAGCATTTAACTGGGAAGAGATGTGTGGTCCCATAGGATTAAATCCATATGCTTGATAGGGTTATTCATAGAATGACCAAATGCCCAAGTCTGAAGACCTTGGATTGCATTTTTCAGATGCATATTACTGAACCCATTTTTATTATCCATTAATACGACTCTTTCGTTGTTGTTATCTTACTGGGTGATTGCACTCATGGATTCTACACATACATTTTACAAACCTCAAGCAACCTACCGTACTTTTCCGTGTATAAGACTATGTTTTTTTCTTTTAAAATCATGCTAAAAAGTGGGGGTTGTCTTATACATGGGTAGTGCATAGGGTGGACGTTTGATTGGTTGCTGCTGAGGCTGTCAGCAGCTATTGTGCATGTTATTGGTTGCTGCCAATGCTTCGGCAGTTGGGTGGGTGATTGGCAGCTTCTGCTGGCGATGGGACAGAAGGGAGGCAGATTTTGCAATGTGGGGGCGGATGAGCAATTTTTGGCATTCCCATCTAAAAAAAGCTCTGAAACACTAGGCAATCCTCTACAAAAACAAGCTCAACAACTCTGTGCCATCTCCCCCATTTTCTTAAATTTGAGTCCCCCAAAATAGGGGGTGTCTTACAGACGGAAAAGTATGGTATTTCTGAGGCTAGGTCATACTTTTTACAGAAAGGACTCAATCTACTCCTAGGGTGAGCACAGTGTTGATATATAGGTGATTGTCACATGACCCAAAAATCCCTATTTTCAGCCCTTTGCACATAAGCAACACAACTGGATTTAAGGGGGAGAAAAGAGGCTTCTGTTGATGGTAACAGCCAACTGTGCTGTCCATGATAGGTGGAATCACGAATAAACCAGAGCTCTACTAATGTATGGAAAGTCTCCACACATGGGCACTCTGAGTTGATTAAGCCATTCATTTTATAGCCATTCTGTTTAATAACAAATCTGTTTGCAAACTCTGCCATCCATACATGAAACCCCATTTGCAACCCAACTTTGCCATTTTTATTAGTCTTGAAAAAAGTGCATATAGGGTTTACTAACTAGAAGTAAGAAAGAACTAAGAACATGCTTTCTTACATTGATTTCAGTGGGAGCGTGTTAAGCACATATATAGAAATCAGTGGTTTCTATTGATTTCAGTGGGAGCGTGTTAAGCACATATATAGAAATCAGTGGGCTTAAAAGGCTTAATTTTGGCTGGATCATACTCTTGATACCTAGTCTGTAAATTAAACATCATTAGTTCCCACTTCTGTTCACTTTATGAGCCTTTCCTCAGTAATTAGCAATTTGATTGTTACTGATTTATAACTTTCTCAACCTGCCCTCAGAGCCAGTTTCAAACATGCTTTAATCTTCATCCCCTTTTGTTTATTAAAACAGCAACACATTGTATTCAATACTAAATGCCTTTTCCATCTTCTCTTGTTCCATTGCAACCAAATTTTCAAATTATGTTTAATGGCTCTTTCAGATTATAGAGAACAAATTACTCTTATATAGAATGCCACTTTACAAACACTACTTTTATAAAAGTGTATGTATATTTTATTTTTAATCACTAAAAGAAAAGGCTTTCTAATGTACAATCCTGTGCATATTAACTTTAAAAATATCCCCGTTACATTTAGTTGGGCTTACATCAAATGAATGTTCATAGTAGTGTGGAGGGTTACAACAGTGCAGTCCAGTCCTATGCATGCTTTACTCGGAAGTAGCTGGGCTTACTTCTGGGAACAGTGCATATGAATGCAGCCTTCATATATTACATAAAATTAGGGCTTTTTTCAGCCCAAACTCCCTGGAACTCAGTTCTGGCATCTCTCAAGTGGGCACCATTGCCATTGTGTGACCAGGCAGCGACAGCCCCAGCCCCCAGGGATCATAAGGAAGGAATAAAGACTCTGACAACATTATATGGAATTAAAATTAGGCCACAACTTTATTAAACTTCCGAATGTAGGAAGACCTTGGCTTAGGCATTGGGCGTGTATCCCTCCCAGCCCCCCAGCCAGGGGGAACTGGGGCTTATTAGGGTAAATGAGATATGGGGGTGCTCTGCGAGACATCAGTGCAGCAGGCAGCCCAGCCCATATCCCCACACGCAGGGTAGTTCACTGACGACCTTTCAGTGTATGACCAGTGACACCCATATCTATATAACCCATTTAAGAGGGGACCCTGGAATCGTCGCCGCAGGGGGGGTGAGTCACCACTTCACACACACACACACACACACACACACACACACACAATATAGGGAAGAAAAGACTAAAGAATTCCACCCAAGGCCATAACCGCCAAAGTTGTGACAAATTGCTACGGGGAATTTATTCCTGGTCCTTCAACAGCAACCAGTCAAAGACGGTAGCAGCGCCCGCTAAACAGGAAGAAAAAGTTAACCTGCAAACAAGAAACATTAAACAAAGGGAGAGTAGGGAGGGTGAATCTCCAGAGCCGACTGCCTGGCTATTGTTAGTTCCACCCCCCGTTTGTAAATGGGGCTTGCCCCACCTCCCAGCAAGAAACTTGATCACTGAGGCTGGGTGTGAACCTCCAAAAATTAACACTGAGAGGCAAGCCAGCCCCTGTTTGCCAGTAAGCTCCCTGGGGACTGTAGCATTGCGTGCGATCCTGTAAAGGGCACCCACAATGTAAAGTGTGAGTGCTCATTATAAGAGAACAAGGGAGGTGTTTGTGGTGAGTTCTGGCACCTTTTTTTCTAGAAAAATAGCACTGCATAAAACAGCTTTAGAAGTTGGAATGTAAGTAGGGTTCTCAGGTATACAGGCAGTGATAGCATAACTTTTTAAATAAGGGCTAGTAAATTCTTAAATAAACCTGATTCCCATTCCCCACTTTATTTGTACTACACCAGGAATAAGACTCTGCACAGAGTGAATTTCAAAAGGATTTCCCCCTCCTCTGTTAGTACAGTTAACAGCACTCAGCCTTTGGCCTTTTGCTTGACAAAACGACTTGGGGCATGCTGCTCAGAAATGCCTTCACGCTTATTGCTGACATAAGTGAAATACAGTGCATTGCAAAGCCTCACCCACTATTCTGGTCCGACCAAAAGCTTGCCATCACTGCAGGTCGCACGAAAGCCATGTGCGCTGATTGTTATATGTTGCAACTAATTGCAAGGCAAAACGATCTTGATTTAGCAGTAGTGCATATGTTTTAATACGCATTCTGGTTTTTGTCTTTGTTTTGCTTCATTTTAGGAAATGATAATAGCGGGATTGCAGCCCGAGACAACCTATTCTCTCACTGTGACGGCCTATACGACCAAAGGAGATGGAGCACGAAGCAAACCCAGACTGGTGTCCACGACTGGTGCAGGTAAATAGATGGAGATTCCTTTCATTTCCTTGCAACCAGCAGTTTGTGCTTTGATGCTTTCCAAATTGAAACTCAAAACGTTCATGTAGGTGGCTATGGCATGCCTCAGTGGCGTAGCAGCGGTTTCCGGTGCTCAGGGCAGGTGTGTGCACCAAGCATGGAGGCTGCCAGCCCAGCCCTCAATGATGGTTACACTGGAGCAACCCCACCGGAGAAAAATGAGGGGCACACTGAGCCACCTGCGGGGTGGAGCCCAGGCAGCCGACGTAGCCCTTGGCAGATGGAGAATAGGCCTGGGCTATGTATTGATACATCACCCAGGGCTGGTATGAGGGCTAGAGAGTGGTGGCGGCTTCAACTGGCAGTATATTGTGAGTGAAGCAGTTGCCACCTCTCCTGAGTCCCTCTACAACCACACTGCAGTTGCCTGCATGTGGGCACCGGGCTCATGGACATGGGACCATGGGCCCCCTGCCCCCCCCCCCCAGGATATGCCCCTGGTAGGCCTAAGTCAGGGGTCAGCAACCTTTTTCAGCCGTGGGCCAGTCCACTGTCCCTCAGACCTTGTGGCAGGCCGGACTATGTTTTGAAGAAAAGAAAAATGAACAAATTCCTATGCCCCAGAAATAACCCAGAGGTGCATTTTAAATAAAAGTACACATTCTGCTCATGTCGAAACACCAGGCAGGCCCCACAAATAAACCAGAAGTGCATTTTAAATAAAAGGACTCATTCTACTCCTCGCCAGAGTGGTGCATGCTCTGGTTATCTCCCGCTTGGACTACTGCAATGCGCTCTACGCGGGGCTACCTTTGAAGGTGACCCGGAAACTACAACTAATGCAGAATGCTGCAGCTAGACTGGTGACTGGGAGCGGCCGCCAAGACCATATAACACCGGTCTTGAAAGACCTACACTGGCTCCCAGTACGTTTCCGAGCACAATTCAAAGTGTTGGTGCTGACCTTTAAAGCCCTAAACGGCCTCTGTCCAGTATACCTGAAGGAGCGTCTCCACCCCCATTGTTCTGCCTGGACCCTGAGGTCCAGCGCCGAGGGCCTTCTGGCGGTTCCCTCGCTACGAGAAGCCAAGCTACAGGGAACCAGGCAGAGGGCCTTCTCGGTAGTGGCACCCGCCCTGTGGAACGCCCTCCCACGAGATGTGAAAGAGAAAAATAACTACCAAACTTTTAGAAGACATCTGAAGGCAGCCCTGTTTAGGGAAGCTTTTAATGTTTAATAGGTTATTGTATTTTAGTGTTTTGTTGGAAGCTGCCCAGAGTGTCTGGGGAGGCCCAGCCAGATGGGCGGGGTATAAATCATAAATTATTATTATTATTGCTCATGTAAAAAAACGCTGATTCTCGGACGATCCGTGGGCCGGATTGAGAAGACGATTGGGCCGCATCTGGCCCCCGGGCCTTAGGTTGCCTACCCAAGGCCTAAGTGTATAAAACATTTGAAATACTAAAGCAATTTTACCAAATAGATAAAAGTGGTGACAAGACCCCAATGAGGATTGAGAGTGTAGCTTTTGGATGAACAAAGCTAAAACAAATAAAGTGGGACCAGAAAAAGCTGAGTACTTGTGCAGAAGGAATTCCTGTAGATGAATTTATTTTATTTTAAATATATAGATTGTGATGTTGTCATTCACAGCAATGATAATTGAACTTCCTGTCACTAACTTTTCCGGAAATGTGAAGCTACTTCCAAAATTCATAATTAAAAACACAATTGCGGTACTGTTCTGCAACTCAATTTCGGTGGTGCCTGTTCAGGAGAATTTCCCAATCAGTTGTTGCCCTATTGTTGGATTCTAGCCACTATAATAAGCCTGATATATGACAAAATGTTCTAATCTGCTTTTTATTTTACCAAATGATTTACAATGCACATGAGTCATCTTCAATTTATTATTTCTGCCATAAAGAAATAATAGTAAGTCTCACATCACGTGGCTATATATATTTAGGCAAAACAGATCAATGTGTGTGTTTTTTAAATCGTCTAAACCCAGATAGCTGCCACAATAGTAAAAGCAATTTACAGTATAAATAATTTAGCGGCAGCTCCCCGCAGCCCCTCTTCTTAGAAATCTGAATGAGCTATTATTATTCTGTTTCTGTGGACTCACCTGCTTTTCCTTGTGCTCCATTGGCTTCAGTGATAGTTATAATGCAGTGAAAAACAGGGCCTGAAATAGATATATCTATAGTCTTTTCTCAGCTCTGTAGCTGCCTCTTACGCAGCAGTAGGGAATAGTCAAAATTAAGCAAAGAGATATACTTCATACACTGGGAAGAAAAGAGAAAACCTGTACAGTACAATGCACAGGATTCTATTTGCACAAGAGTAAAATGTTAGCAGTAAGGAAGAGGTGGGAAATAGCTATACAACATCTGTTATTGTTGGTAATAATAGCTAGTACTTGGGTATGCCCCATTTTTTTAAAAAGAAAACACTCTTTTTGGTGTGTAATAAAGAGTTGCATTTAGATAGAAATGGGAGGGGGGCAGTGGGACGGATTCAGGGCCATACATTGCCTCCTATGCCATTAGGAGGGTTTAGATATACTGCATATATTAGTGAAGGTCATGGATTTTGCATGGACTGCATGACCTCTCTAAAGAGTTTATAACTTGGTTCTTTTTTCCTAAGGGAGAGCTGAGCTCATTTTATATGCTTTGCTCAGGAAAAACGCTCACACCTTTGCTCTCAGCCTTTCGCTAGCCAAAGTTTGAAACTTCAATAGTGTATCACTTATCACAAACAGAAGCTTGACACTGCTCAGGTTCACACATCACATTAAACCATGGTTTTAAGACAGTAAGTAAACAGCAAACCATGGTTTATTTTCTCTTGCAACCCCATAATCAGGGCTTTTTTTTCTAGTCAGAACTTGCCGGAACACAGTTCCGGCGCCTCTCAGGTGGGAGCCACAAGGGAGATGTTCAAGCTGAGTTCTGGCACCTCTTTTTCTACAAAAGCAGCACTGCCCCTAGTTAATAAACCTCTTGGGCTTGCCGATCAGGAGGTTGGCGGTTCGAATCCCTGCAACGGAGTGAGCTCCCGTTGGTTGGTCCCAGCTCCTGCCAACCTAGCAGTTTGAAAGCCCCCCCCCCCAAATGCAAGTAGATAAATAGGTACCGCTCTGGTGGGAAGGTAAACGGCGTTTCCAAGCGCTGCTCTGGTTTTGCCAGAAGCGGCTTAGTCATGCTGGCCATATGACCCGGAAAAACTGTCTGCGGACAAACACTGGCTGCCTCGGCCTGTAAAGCAAGATGAGCGCCGCAACCCCAGAGTCGTTCGCAACTGGACTTAACTGTCAGGGGTCCTTTCCCTTTCACTTTTTTGAGGCAGTGGACTAGGTTTGCACATAATACTAAACCATGGTTTATAAACTATAGTTTATTCAAACCATTATTTAACATTACATGCAAACCAGGCTAAGTATGAAATCCAGGCTAGTTTTGTAAAATTAAGTCATAATGCTTTTCCCCCACAATGTTTCATTGTGCTATTCAGAGGAAGAGTTGCCTGTCTGACTGCTTCTCCACCTATGTATGAAATCTAGACTAAAATGTTCCTACAGATATATTGGTTTTGTATGTGCAAGCTAAGTAGCTGAGGTTTGGGTTCGTTTGTTTTTAAGATGGGTTATTTGTACAGTGGTACCCCGCAAGACGAACGCCTCGCGAGACGAAAAACTCGCAAAACGAAAGGTTTTTTCGTTTTCGAGTTGCCTTGCAAGACGAATTTCCCTATGGGCTTGCTTCGCAAAACGAAGCTTGCCCAGGGGAAAGCGGTTCTTCTCTTTTGAAGCAAGGGGCGGCGGGGAGAAGCGATCTTCTCCCCGCAGCCCCAGGTCCGGGGACAGTGGGAAGCGCTTCCCGCTGCCCCCGGACCTCTTTTGAAGCAAGGGGCTGCGGGGAGATCGCTTTTCCCCGCAAACCCTTGTTTCAAAAGAGGTCCGGGGGCAGCGCGAAGCGCTTCCCGCTGTCCCCGGACCTCTTTTGAAGGAAGGGGAGGTGGGGAGATCGCTTCTCCCCACCGCCCCTTGCTTCAAAAGAGGTCCGGGGCCCCCGGACCTCTTTTGAAGCAAGGGGCTGCGGGGAGATCGCTTCTCCCCGTGCTCCGAAGCCGGGCGGGGGGGAGGGAACACCTGCCCCCACCGCCCCGCTTCGGAACGCTGCTCCGAAGCGGGGCGGGGGGGCGGGAACACCTGCCCCAGCCGCCCCGCTTCGGAACGCTGCTCCGAAGCGGGGCGGGGGGGCGGGAACACCTGCCCCAGCCGCCCCGCTTCGGAACGCTGCCCCGAAGCGGGGCGGGGGGCGGGAACACCTGCCCCAGCCGCCCCGCTTCGGAACGCTGCTCCGAAGCGGGGCGGGGGGGTGGGAACCTCTCACCCCGCCGCCGGGCATCGGAACGAGGTCCTGGACCTCTTCTGAAGGCAGGCGGGGGCAAAAGTCTTTGCTCCCCCCGCCTGCCTTCCCGGGACAGCGGAGACTTCTCCGCTGCCCCGGGCGATCTTAAAATGCTGGCGGGCGGGAGCGAAGCGTTCGCTGCCGACCCCCAGCATTTTAAAATCTCCTCGGGGCAGCGGAGACTTCGCTCCCGCCCGCCAGCATTTTAAAATCGCCCCGGGACAGCAGGGGCTTTTAAAATGCTGGCGGTCGGCAGCAAAGCCCTCCTGTCCCCGGAGCTTGCGGGGCGGGAGGTGGGAAGAAGGGCTTTTCTTCCCACCGCCAGCCTTCAGAACAGCCTTCTGAAGGCTGGCAGTGGGAAGAAAAGCCCTTGTCCCCCCCCCCCCAGCCTTCAGAAGAGGTCGGGGGACAGACTGTCCCTGGACCTGGTCTGAAGGCGGTTTCCCTAGGAACGCATTAATTGATTTTCAATGCATTCCTATGGGAAACCGTGCATCGCAAGACGAAAAAACCGCAAGACGAAGAGACTTGCGGAACGAATTAATTTCGTCTTGCGAGGCACCACTGTATGCCTTGTTCCCAACCTGCAGCCTGAAGTGATATAGACCAGAGAGAACTAAACCACTTGGATCTGCTGAACACTGTCTCTTGCCAATGGAGTGGGAAACTTGCATATATGCTTTAATGACCTCATTCAGATGTCTGATAAACTACACTTTACAAGAGCAAAAATGAGCTCTGTGCCTGCACATTTCCCTCCCCATTCCTCTCCCTCAGGCACCCACCTTTCGCAAGTACAGTCTGATTTATTAAACCACCATTTCCCATTAGTTTTGAACCAAGAAACTGGTTTAAGATGCTCCTCCAAACTCGGATACCAAACCTGTTCATATATCTATATATGTATATATAGATATAGATATAGATATAGATATAGATAGATAGATAGATAGATAGATGGGACGTGGGAGGCGCTGTGGGTTAAACCACAGAGCCTAGGACTTGCCAATCAGAAGGTCGGCAGTTTGAATCCCCGCGACGGGGTGAGCTCCCGTTGCTCGGTCCCTGCTCCTGCCAACCTAGCAGTTCGAAAGCACGTCAAAGTGCAAGTAGATAAATAGGTACCGCTCCGGCGGGAAGGTAAACGGCATTTCCGTGTGCTGCTCTGGTTCGCCAGAAGCGGCTTAGTCATGCTGGCCACATGACCCGGAAGCTGTACGCCGGCTCCCTCGGCCAATAAAGCGAGATGAGCGTGCAACCCCAGAGTCGGTCACGACTGGACCTAATGGTCAGGGGTCCCTTTACACACACACACACACACACACACACACACACAGCTAGAGATCTGAAATGGGTAAGTTTGCCATTGGACTAGATCATAGTAACCTAGCAAATGAACATATAATGACTCTGACCTTATACCAAGGCAGCATCTCTTAAAGGTTTCAGGCACAAATCTTTTCCCAGCTCTCCCTAGAGATGCTGGACTTTAACATTGGATCTATTGTATGCAAGGCATGTGCCACTATGGTACACCCCTTCTCAACATGAGAGTTTTCTGGGATTTTTTTTTAGTTTGTTTTCATTAATCACTCAAAAACTATGTCCACATGTGTAAAAGCTATTCTGTCACTAGGCTTCATAGAAATAGACACTCTGCTTCTCTCCCCCAGCCCTCCAGTTAGAAGCTAGGGAAAGGAGGGAGGAAAGACAAAATGCCTAAGTTTGTTGTGCTGTCTGAATGAATACCGTATTTTTTGCTCTATAAGACTCACTTTTTCCCTCCTAAAATGTAAGGGGAAATGTGTGTGCGTCTTATGGAGCGAATGCAGGCTGTGCAGCTATCCCAGAAGCCAGAACAGCAAGAGGGATCGCTGCTTTCACTGTGCAGCAATCCCTCTTGCTGTTCTGGCTTCTGGGATTCAGAATTTTTTTTCTTCTTGTTTTCCTCCTCCAAAAACTAGGTGCGTCTTATGGTCTGGTGCGTCTTATAGAGCGAGAAATACGGCACTTTATGAACAGGAGGAAACAGTGTGTCCATTACATACATAACTTTTTCAAGACACATGAATAAAGTTTGTTAGAAATGATTCATTCGCCCGCTTTACTTGCTAACATCATCTTGTATTGCAGTTCCAGGAAAACCTCGGCTTGTGATTAGCCACACACAAATGAGTACAGCTCTAATTCAGTGGCACCCGCCTGTTGACACATACGGCCCTCTGCAGGGCTACCGCCTGAGGTTTGGCCGCAAAGACATAGATGCCTTTACGACGCGGGATTTCACCGACAAGGATGACCACTACACCGCGACAGATATTCACAAGGGGACTTCATATGTCTTCAGGCTTTCAGCTAGAAATAAAGTGGGCTTTGGGGAGGAGATGGTAAAGGAAATTTCGATTCCAGAAGATCTGCCAAGCGGATTCCCTCAAAACCTGCGCTCGGAAAGTGCCACCTCAACTTCAGTCCAGCTCTCTTGGCAACCGCCCGTCCTATCAGAAAGAAATGGTATTATCACCAAATACACTCTGCAGTACAGGGATATCAATGTGGCACATCACCAAACGGAGATGTCTGTTGTTCCTGCTGATATTACTATGACGCTTTCAGGCTTAAAACCAGATACCACATATGATGTAAAAATACGTGCACACACAAGCAAAGGGCCTGGTCCATATAGTCCCAGTGTCCAGTTCAGGACACTACCTGTGGATCAAGGTAGGATTTGTCTGCTTACGACTTTTCTTTTAAAGGAATTTCGGTCTTTGGATATCGATATTTTTGAAGCTGTTACTAAAACTGACCAAACCATCGTATAAATAGTTTCAACTAACATCAGAGGTAAAGTATGTGAAACCTTACGTGTTTTGGATTCATTAGTATTCAGTTATCCTATATCAGGCAAGTCTGGCTCACATCTACGCAATAATTGCAGGTAAGAGAAATAGAACGTTTTGAGTTGCCATTTGTAAGAATGGGATATGGTTTTTAAGAGCAGGTAGGAGAATTGTTGAGTGTGTTTAGTGTCGGAAATGGGATGGGATCCTAAGGTCAAGATGTACTTTAAATACATTGCTTTTTCCTTTTCCAGCAGTGTTTGCAAAAAATTTTCATGTCAAAGCAGTGATGAAGACATCAGTATTGCTCTCTTGGGAGATACCAGAGAATTACAACTCTGCTCTGCCTTTCAAAGTAAGTTGTTTTTCAGTTTGTAAGATTTGAAGGGTAAAACCTGAGATGAAGGAATGTTCTCATTAAGCAGGCACATTCCAAATGGTTAACAAAAGTTGGGTCAAGAAGAAGAAGAAGAAGAAGGAGAAGGAGAAGAAGAAGAGAGTTTGGATTTGATATCCCGCTTTATCTCTACCCTAAGGAGTCTCAAAGTGATGGAGGAAGCAAGAAGGAAAAAGGAAAAGCAGGAGGATTTAATTAATATACAGCCCCAAACCAGCAGACCTCAGGGTGGTTAACAACACAAAATCACAATATAAAAAGCACATGATAAAAATCAAAACAAAGACAGCCCAATACTCGCCCTCTTCCACAACACATTTTCAAAAGGGCATTGGATGTCAATCATCCCAAAGCCTATTTAAAGAGGAAGGAAACTTGGCGCCTAAAGGTGTATAATGAAGGCGCCGGCTAAGCCTCCATGGGGAGAGAACTCCACAGACAGGGAGCCACTGCAGAAAAGGCCCGTTCTCTTGTTGCCACTTTCTGGACCACTCATGGAGGAGGCAGTCGAAAAAAGGGCCTCAGAAGATGATCTCAGGGTCCTGGTAGGTTCATGAGGGGAGAACAATTACATGAATCTTAAGACAACCTTATACACCCCTACCAACAACAACATTCTTCATTATGGTCCAAAGACCCACGAAAAACAGTTTCAAACACAAAATGCAGCAGAGATACATGGAAAAGATTCCAAGGCAGTCACTATGTTTTATCCAGAGCATGTTGATTTCTATTTCTTACTACCTTTGAGATAAATTTTGCTATGGCCTGTGTAGTATCATTTGACTTATCTCTGACATGATGAGATAGAAGGTATCAGAATTCCCTGGTAAATTTACCAGTAAGGGTTTAATTAATTGATCCCTGACTTGTTCATACAGCCCACAGTGTATTAAGATATGCTTCATACAATCGACAGCCTGAGAACATAAACAGAGTCTACTATGATAAGGTATACCAGTCAGTCTGCCGTTTATAACTGCAGATGGAAATACATTTAATCTGACTTTGGTAAACAGTTGACGATAACTGGGTACTGACAGATTCATAAGGTACAAGGGTAATTGAAAATCATGCCCATAATGAATTCTGAACACAAACGGTCTACAGGTTACATATGATCGAGAGCAAAGATCACTGTATGCAATATCCCGTAACCTCTGGCTCAAGGATTTAAGGGCAATGTCATAACCCAGATGATGTAAAAAGGATGGTGAAAGTCCAATTCAGGAGATTTTGGGGGCCATAGCTTTTGACCATGAGCTGATAGACTCCTCATTGGTTAAATGTAAAACTAATCCCTCTCCCACACCAAATACCAAAATCTTTAACCAGTTATTTCAAGGCAGCCCATCATGCTTTTGATGAAAAGTGGACATTCACCTGTTTCCAGAAATAGAATTGAATTAGGAGCACAGTTTGGAACCTGAAGTTGGGACCGAAGGAACTTTGCCTGGAAGCCATCCATCTTAGGAAATAAAACATTTATACCAGACATTTGAAGTACATAGGAATTGGGGAACAGATTTTGCATTAAAGACCCTTATGGCTGGTGGAACATAATGACCTCCCTTTGAGTAAAACCAAAAATTGGAGTATAGCAAGTCTGCTCATCTCCGCCTTCTGACAGGTAGTCTGCCAGGGGCAATCCCAGGACTTTGTGTGGTGAAACAACAGCCCTAAATACTGAGAAAAGATATTCCCCTTGTAAATGGGTATTAGATGGCCATAATCTAGAGTAGACCAAATATACCTCTACCGGTACCAGTGTCCTGGCAAGTGGTATCAGGCAACTGAAGAGCTACAACTACTATTCTACCTTTCTGCCTGCGCCCCCAGACTTAACGATTGAACTTGCATTTTTGAATGTCTGGAAGAGAAAGAGATCTGGCTTTAGCTGTTCCTAACCAGTAGAGCTTGCATAAACCTAAGCTAGTATACAGCAAGCCATTACTGTGTATTTGTGTTAAATCCAGTTTAATTTGAAGTGTGCCTCCAGTTAAAGGAATTGTTGTCTAGCAGAACATAATATAATTCTGAGTGGGATATCATAGAAGTTTGATGCAAAGAAGAGCTAGTGCGAATCTTTGAGGAAGCTGCTGGGAATCATTATTTTAAGGTCCCCCCAAATAACTGACGTTTTCAGGTAATTCTGAAGAATTATACATAGTTGTGGCATATACTTACAGACAAGAGAAGGTAAACAGAACATTACTATCTTCTTGAGTATTGCTGGATCAAAAGCAGTAAAGGGCAGCTAACGTGGTTTATTCTTTCCCCCCTTAATTACTAACAATTTGCTAACAAAAATGAAAACCCTCACTTTTTTAGATCCTGTACGATGATGGGAAAATGGCAGTTGAGGTAGATGGCCGAGCCACTCAGAAACTTATCACCAACCTGAAACCTGAGACATCATATTCATTTGTACTGACCAATAGAGGCAATAGCGCTGGAGGTCTTCAGCACAGGGTAACAGCAAAAACAGCACCAGATGTATTGCGAACCCAACCACTGTTCATTGATAAGACCAATGTCGATGGAATGGTAACAGTGAAGCTACCAGATGTTCCTGCAAACAAAACTATAAAGTGAGTTAAACGTCAAAAGTCATTCGTACTTTATTACTTACTGGATTCTCTGCATTAAAACCATGAACTGCTGTAGTTGCAGCAGCCTTGAACTGCATGTTTCAGGTCAAGCTATCAGAATTTTACATTTATTTATTTATAACATTCGTATCCTGCCTTTCTTCTTTGTGTCCAAGAAATTCATGCCATTAACTCGAGGATCTCCCACCTGTGCAATGGGACTTCTTCTCCCTGTCCTCGCCCTCTGCACTCACACATATCCATCTGTTCTGGTGGTTCCCCCAGTCCTCTGAAGGGGATTTAAGGGGGTGCACAGAGAAAAGAGTGTGGGAGGAAGTCCTATAGCACAGATGGATGTTCTTGCAGTAACAGGACGACTTCACTGAATGAAACCTGGTGTGTGGGGAATTCTTATCTGGGCCCTTATCCTTGCACTGCCCAGGATATCAAATCTCTAGTCATATTCCCAGATTTGGACAAATACAGAGACAAAGCAAGGTATGCGGAAGGAGATTTTGTGTTGTCATGGGTGGAGTAGGATCTGTAGAAGATGACACAAGTGTAACTGAAGCTCTTTGTGAACCTTGACGATCAGACATCAAAAATCAATAATGTTTCTAAACTTATCATGTCACTGATGTAGGTTTGGGAGAGCAAACACCAGTTGTACGTGGCACTCTATAACCTGGCCAGATGAGACGATGACAGCAACATCTCCCCAATGATAGAAAGCTCTGATATCAGAGACAACAGAACTTCTAACCTTCCTGGTTTTATATCTTCCAAATTCTCAATATATGTACAATCATCCAAGAAAATGTGGGGGAAGGGACTGTCTTTTCCTTAGCATTTCATCAAATATTTACTAAATATTTGTAAATGTAGAGGAAACCTGAAAAGATTATGAACATATTCCTTAAGAGTAGATAATCTACATGCCATTCCTCTTTCCACTGGCACCGCTTTTTCTATAATAATAGCACTGCACATTCCCATTTTTTTTCTCCCAGCTACAGCCTATGAACAAAACAGCAATACAGTGGTACCTCTGGTTGTGAACGAGATCTGTTCTGGAGGCCCATTCGCAACATGAAAAGCCCGCAACCCGAAGTGCCATATTTGCGCAGGTGCGCGGCGCGATTTGGTGCTTGTGTGCATGCGCGAAGTGTAATTTAGCGCTTTGCGCATGCTTGAGCGGCGAAACCCAGAAGTAACCCTTTCCGGTACTTCTGGGTCTCCATGGGACGCAACCTGAAAAAACGTATCATGAAGCAAACATAACATGAGGTATGATTGTATCGAGGAAAGGCATTTCAGCTCAGCCTTAGGAAAAAGATGTACCCACAGAGTGGATTTTGCTGCTACTTTGAATAATGCTGGTGATGACATGTGCAAAGATGGAGTGATTCTGCTCTGTCTTCCACTGGGAGATGTATGTTCTTAGTGGGCTACAGCAGAAGTATAAAAGAAGACGAGCACTTCCTTTGCACATTTCTTGAACTGCTCAAAATGGCTCTAGTCCTGGTAAAGACATAAACTGTAGAACTTTGGTTGGCTAAAACACTGTAAGGCAAAGCCATAAGATGGGTCAGTTATGTTTAACAGTCCAGTCCCATCATGTACAAATTAATAGGGCAATGGCGGTTTACTTTGTCTTCCCTTTTAAATGTTTTTATCACAGACATTGCTTAGAAAACAGATATTTTTATTTCCAAAAATAGCACGTCGTGATTTAAATCTAAAAAGTGATCCCATAATAAATGAATTTGGCAGCTATATGTTCTGTTCACAGTGCTGGAACATGGTTTACAAGGCTTCTTAAATGCTTCTGTGCAGATTAAACAACAAAGATAGTACTAAAGACCTGACAGCAAAGCGCCAATAGGGATTCAAAACGATGGACAATAAAGAGTTGCCAGGAAAGCGTGAAACACAGTACAATCAATAAGTGTTATTGCTCTGTTTGCAGTGATTCTTGCTTCCAATAAGACTCCCATGTGTGTGACGAAGGAAATGGGAAGGAAAATGAGCAGGTTGTTAAATATTGTTGGGGATACAACCTGGATTTTCTCAGCTGACATTTTATACCATGAGCTTTGTAAATGGAAGACCCTCTCTTTATTGCTAATTGAGGAATTCAGAATGAGACAATATGAAAATATATTACATTGGAGTGTTAACAGGATTAAAGTGTGGGAAATGAAGCCATTGCTATTAAACTAAGTAAAGATAAAGTTTGTAGAAAAGTATAGAAAAGGAAGCCTGAAGACAGAAAGCATCGGAATGATTTATGGAGAAAAGTAATTACTAGAAAGGGCCAGCGTATAACAGCAACCAGGAGTAGCTAACATCTGCTGAGAAGACAATAACCTTTTTCATAAGTTGTGGAAATGTTGGAAGCAGGACTGAATTTGTGCTGTGGCTCACGAGGGATTAGCCACAATATCTAAGGTAATAAATAAGAAATGCGTCTGAACATCTATTACCGCTGAGAAAACTCAGCTTGTTCTAAAGGTGAGCTCTCAGGAAGCTATGTTGGTTTATGGCAAAGGCACAGTTGTCTGTCCTGACTCTGGGCAGACTTGAGTCCTAGCATCCCTTTTGTTGCAGGGTGCAAGCAGGGCAAAAAAAGATGACATTTACGTAGGCCCAGAGATCCAGAGAGGATGGATCTGGGCTGCAGTTCCTTTATTATGATTTTAAAGGCTGAAACTTAATTATAGAAATATCCATAGCAGCCAGGGTGGATAAAAATCAAGTTTTTTTTAAAAAAAAAATTTTAAAATTTAAATTGGATTTTTTAAAAATTAAATTGGAATTTTAAAATAAAATGCTTTTGGAGGAAAAATCTTTCTAAATATAGTTTTCTATTTAAGTCACATTATAGGCCAAAGGCTATTCATCCGTAAATAAGGATTTCAAAATAACCTAGGTTTCTTAACAGGGATTCCTACAATCTGAATGTGTAAGAATTAAATTTAAGTTGCAACAGTCTAATTTCCTTCTGATAATCTACATGCCATTCCTCTTTCCACTGGCACCCCTTTTTCTATAAAAATAGCACCGCACATTCCCAATTTTTTCTCCCACCTGCAGCCTAGGAACAAAACAGCAATACAGTGGTACCTCTGGTTGCGAACAAGATCTGTTCTGGAGGCCCATTCGCAACATGAAAAGCCCTGCGCAGGTGCGCGGCACAATTTAGTGCTTGTGTGCATGCGTGAAGTGTAATTTAGCGCTTTGCGCATGCTTGAGCGGCGAAACCCAGAAGTAACCCTTTCCAGTACTTCTGGGTCGCCATGGGACACAACCTGAAAAAACATATCATGAAGCAAACATAACATGAGATATGATTGTATCGGGGAAAGGCATTTCAGCTCAGCCTTAGGAAAAACATGTACCCATGGATTTTGCTGCTACTTTGAATAATGCTGGTGATGACATGTGCAAAGATGGAGTGATTCTGCTCTGTCTTCCACTGGGAGATGTATGTTCTTAGTGGGCTACTGTATTGTGTACGTTGTTTGTAATTAAACTTTTTGCTTTGCATTAGTTTGCGCAAATTACAGCATTGTTATTCACACACAAATCTTACCACAGCTGCATGCACAAACACCAAATTCAGCAGTTAACACTTGGATGTTGATTTCAAGGTTAATGTGTAGGACTGATCATAGTCCTGACTGGACTTTAAAAATGTTCCCAGGCTTCTTGTCATATCACAACTTCAGTCACTTTTCGTGATAACGGTGTGAAATTTATAATAACCAGTCACCTTGGTGGAGCTGAGCTGCCAGGAATTGCTGTTAACTTCCCATTGGTGGCCAGAAAGATCTACATCAGATTCTGATCTACCACATTATTGAAAGTACAAACTTTAGTATAGATTTTTAAAAGTCAAAAATGCATTGGCACAGATGATTGTCTGGTCAATAACTCAGTCAATGTATGAGTCAAATAATACACTTTCAATAAAACATTTCAATACCGAATTATATAACCACTGTCCCATTTCTGACAGACTGCTAGTTAATGTCTTCTCTTGTTTTGTTTCAAGTACTCAGTTTTCAGAGTATTTCACAGATGCATTGCCATTCTCTCTGGGTCAGCTACAGATAAGGTAGCTTGTTAGGCCTAGCATCCATACCTTCGATGGCACTCTGGAGTCAGCTTGCCCGTATTCATGGTCAACCCTTAAAGCTGAACTCTAAGGATTTATTTTTTAACCAAGTTGCCATAAGTACTTGACCACCATATTTCTAGAATGATGATCATATCTTTCTACACACAGGAGCCTGTCTGTACATCCAGCAGCAATAAATTTGGCAGCCATTTGTCATTCTGGCTGTGTGTATGTGATGAGTGGAAGATCAGAAGTACTGTACTTTTCCATGTATAAGACAAGGGTTTTTTTTACTCTAAAATAGTGTTAAAAACCAGAGCTCGTCTTATACATGGAAAGTGCATGGGGAGGGACGGGTGATTGGTTGCAGCCGCGAGCGATTTGGTGGGTGATTGGTGGCTGTGTCAAGGGCTGCTTTCGATTGGCTGTCATCGCGGCAATTGGGCGTGCGATTGCTGGCCATTGTTGGCTTCTGCTACGCGAGCAATTGTCAGCATTTTTCATTTGTGTTAGTGATTTTCTGCATTTCCCCCCCCCCAAAAAAAGCTCAACAACTTTGGCCCAGCTCCCCCCATTTATTTAAATTTGACTCCTCAAAAATAGAGGGCGTCTTATACATGGGGGCGTCTTATACACAGTACTTATGTCTCGTTAGAAGGAATTTTCTTTAGACAAAGCTCTGATGATGAATGTCAGAGTGGCAATGAGAAATGAACAATAAGGTAATTGAGACATAATACATTCACCTTGCTTTAAAAACAGCCTTACTCAACCTGTTGGATCCCCAGATTTTGTTGAACTACAACTCCCATCACCCCTAGCTAGCAAGGCCAGAGCTCAGGGATGATGGGAGTTGTAGTCCAACAACATCTGGGGACCCACAGGTTGAGAACAGCTGCTTTACATGCTCCCCAAAATTGGGGCCAAGTTCCTTTTAACAATTTCTTCTTGGGTTATTTGGCCTCCTAAAGTAATGATCATGACTATGAAGGGTGGATTTCTGGTTATTCCCTAAGCCAGGGCTGACTGAGGGCTGCATTGACAGTCAGCCACCAAACTGAGGACCGCATGCCACATACAGTCAATGTATATGTGCGCGCACATTCACCACATATGCACATTCTTGCATGTACAGTGGTACCTGGGTTTAAGAACAGCTTAGTTTATGAACAACTTGGATTAAGAACGCTGCAAACCTGGAAGTAGGTGTTTTGGTTTGTGAACTTTGCCTTGGAATAAGAACATGTTCCACTTCCTGTTGAGTGTGTTTCATTTGTAAATTGAGTCCCCCATTGCTATGGGAAAGCACACCTTGGTTTAAGAACGCTTTGGTTTAAGAAAGACTTCCGGAACGGATTAAGTTTGTCAACCAAGGCACCACTGTACATGCATACCCATACCAGATGTGCAGGCACACAGAACTCGCTATTCTTTTTCTGTTTCTCTCTCTCTCTCTCTCTCTCACACACACACACACACACATACAATCTCAGATCAGAAATAAAAGAGCTCTTTGCCTGCTCCTGAATGCTGAATGCTGACCAAATACAGAAGTTAAGGAAGAATTCAGTTAGACTTTTTAAAATGACCTCTTGTGTGTGTGTTGAACTACAGATGCTTCTTTTTAATTTTGTTCGGGAAATTGACCTTCCCCATTTTTACCCTTTTTTTTTTTTTTTAAAGGAATGGGGTCACATTTTGATTTACGGCAGTGACTGAACATGCCTTTGTCTGACTAGAATGAGCTACCGGTGTTACTGAATGCTCTAAGGGTCTCCAGTTGTGTTAAGGGAGTTTGTTAAAAAAAATAACATTTGGCACAATAGGTTCGTTTCACAGGTGGACAATAGATACTATTACCAGTGCGCAAAACAGTTTCTGTAAATACAATTAATATCCTTTGGCGGGCTGCACAAGTGGATGTAATGCCAAGTAATTTCTTTAGGGATTTAAGTCGGCAATATGCATCCATCTTAACGGTCTACACACAACAGCTTTCTGCGCTCTCTTTAAAGTTGTATTAAACCTTTTTCTTCCTTCCTTCCTTTACCCCTGCCTGATTTCCTTCTTTGACTAACAGTCTGTGAAAAGTATGGATGTGGGGGTGATTTGCAAGAGTAATTCACAGTGGGGCAGAACTGCAGCAGCATTGCAATTTACCTGGATGGGTCAGGGAGGTAGTAAGCTTGGGACTTCATGAATAGACTCATGGAGCCAATCTGGCACTTCTGCTAGTGCATTGTTCAATTATTATAGTAGAGGAGTGAGCTTGAGAGGAGATTAATTGGCTAAAGCTATGCTGTGAAACATTCTTCTTTGGTGATCCCTCATAGCTGAGTAAGATGGTCTTCCATAAACATGGTTCCGTAAGTGACTGTGGAGGCCAATTCTGGATCCACACGTCCTTTCACAGTGGGGACATTGGTTTCCGGGCGGGAGTTGATTACGGTGTAGATTTGCCAAGCGTGCCTTCCTCTTGGCACGTTTCTCCCTTGCGTCCTGAGTTTGAGTGTCTTCAAAGCCCATGACACCTTTGGTAAAGGCTGTTCTCCAGCTGGAGCGCTCGCAGGCCAGTGTTTCCCAGTTTCCGGTGTTTATACTACATTTTTTTAGATTTGCCTTGAGACAGTCTTTGAACCTCTTTTGTTGACCACCAGCATTACGCTTTCCATTTTTAAGTTCAGAATAGAGTAGTTGCTTTGGAAGACGATCATCAGGCCTTCTGAATCCAGATCATTGCATCTGCAAGGCCTCAACAACATTGTATCTCCGTATCAAATGTAGGACAACAGATATATGAACTTTCCCCTCTAGTTTTGAATTTGGGAAAACTGGAAAGCAGAAACAAGATAGTTGCAATATCAACTATCTGAATCACTGTAGAAAGCAGCTAACTAATTTCAGATGAGGAAATGTTTGCACTTAATAGTAGACTTTGCATATGAACATCAGAGCTATGGTAAATGTCAGCTCTATTAACTTGTTGATATTTTGGCTAGAGCCAAATCAGTGTGTGCACTGCTTTGTTTTCAGTGTGTTCCTTTTAGTTTTCAAGTCCCAATTTTCTTATCTAATTGAAAATGGCATTACTGAGAACATTAAACAGTCAAGTCAGCACTTTGCAATATTTATTGGCCACATTATGAGGGCAGATCTTTGCATGATCCAGGAGACATTTTCTGAACTGAGTTTTAGGATAAAGGAGGCAAATAGCTAGAATGTATACTAAATTCCCAAACTTCTCTTAAGAAGCCATCATGGGTTCTTTTTATGTGTAATTTAAACCTGTACTTACAACTTTGTCTACTCTGTATGGAATGCTTGAGCAGAGGTTGCAAGCAATCTTAATGACTTCTAGGATGAAAAATGATAAAGTTTCGTAATCTGACCTGGCTACCTATGTGTATTGATTTTGCAAGTGCTTCGGTTCCATTAGCTGAATTGCTGCGGTGTTTGAAAACAGGTTGTAGCAAGTCATTGCCAAGAAACGATCGTTCTCATGCACCTTCGTTAACTGCTGATATGGGGTGAAGAAAGATAACGGATATAAGATACCTTTTAGAAGGAGAAAGCTATTAAAGTGCATATCAAAGCATATCCAACGTGGTTTTTCTTCTTCAAGCTGCTTGTTAAGTAGTGCATTGCCCTGAAGACATAGTCTACTGAACCCTGGACACCTCCGTTTTCCCCGTACATGTATGCATGTAATGTGTTCCACCTACATGTAAACATTTGTGATGCCTGCATTTGACAAAAACGGCAAGCCATTCGCTATTACAGATGGCTTGTCAATAGCTTAACATTGTTTCTTAAAACCCTGCTCCTTTTTACTTTGGACAAAATAGGTTCATAATATAGCCTGCAGTAAAATGGCTGTATTTTCAGGCCACTTTTTCTTTCTTACTTTACCGGGTCGTGCAAAGATTGAGGAAGATGGGAGTGTGGAAGTCAGGAGTGCTCTTCCGTGCTTCCACCCACTGTTTAAAGTCCTATAATGTTCCAGAATGAGGCTGCAACATGATGTATTGTGGCTCTGGGGAGCATTCTGGAGTAAAATGCTGGTCATTGCTGACAGCAGTGCCAGATTTATGTATAAGCTAAACAAGCTATAGCTTAGGGCCCCACTCTCATACAACAGCAGTGTTTTGTGTTGTGTAGGCTCCTATGATGTAAGTAATGGGCCCCGCCTGCTAGCCTGCTCCCTAAAATATCACTGGTTTGCTCATTTCTATATATAGGGTGCCTACATTCTGCATGTGTAAATGGCTTTAGATACCTATTAGGTCCATAAATTACCATATAGCATATATTCAACACAAAAAAGCGACAATTTGTTGTTGACAAAGGACAGCTGGACATATAAAGGGCCCCATTACCTTCAGGAGCTTAGGGCCTCATCAAACCTAAATCCGGCCCTGGCTGGCAGCCACAGTTAAAATTGAGGCCACCAGCAGAGGACCCCATTTCTCCCCAGAATACCACTTGGAGTCATGCTACATGGTGATGTAGGATTCTTCCAGGCCACTATGGGTATTTATTTATTTTATTCAATAAATTTCCATACCACTCTATATGTAGTGAACACATTAGAACAAAATACAAATTTGCAGAACCCCTTTCAATTCTATCAAAGCCCTTTTGCCTCCAGATTTGATTCGTTTGAAAAATTCAGTAGCAACACTCACAGTTCAATCCTATGCATGTCTTCTCGGAAGTAAACCCCAACGTGTTTGGTGAGGCTTAATCCCAGATAACTGGGTATAAGATTTCAGCCTTGATACTTCAAAAATTAAGCATCAGAAAAAACGGACCAGAAGACGTTTCCTTTTTCTAATCCAAGTTTGTTGTAATTATTACTGGAATAGACTGATGTTTTGGTTGGTAATGCATAGTTTCAATCCCTACACCAATAGTGAGTAAAAGAACAAATCCTATTTAGGTCTTTAAAAATGTATTTCATTCCTTTAATTATTGTCCCTGTCATCCAGCTAACTTTGAGGGCCAACAGTATGATAGCACGTCTAATTTTTGTTTTTGTTTGGTTTCAATGTTCGGAGATCACAAATGCCATCTGCTTTAAACTGTTTTGTAAACCTTAAAATATTGATCAGTGCAATCCTGTACATGTCTACTCAGAAGCAAGGGTCTATCACTTCAGTGGGATTTACTTCCAGGTAACTGTGTATAGGATTGCACCCTAAATTAAAGGTTCGTGTAAGTAGTATTTTATTTAAGTGAATTTCTCTTTTATCATTACACCTTTGAGTTCACTGCAATTTTTACTGGAATCTCGTTTATTTGGCTACATTCATAGTATTTAAGAGCGTCAATTAAGTGTATCTTCTAAAATCATGGTGATATTTCATGAATAGTTCTATTGCATTTATCAGAGAACTGTGGAATGGAGCATTTTATATATTTGGATAATATATATATATATAGAATTCTGAATTAATTTGATATTTTGGGTAAATTAATTTGATATTTGGATGTGTATGGTTGGATCCAGATCCACCTTTCCACAAATGAAATTACTTCTTCTGGTGGAAGCAGCTCTAACTGACTACTGTCTCCTTGAGGAAGGAGGGGAGGCAATTTAACCAGTCAACTCTTTCTTACAACGCTTCAGAAGGTCCTCTAATTCTCAAGAGAATTGGTTTTAAAAACCCTTCTTCCCTTCTATTAGAGTGAAACCCTGTTCAAGGAATTGAACCCATAGAATTGTGAATTAACTTTATGCTGGCAATATCCACGTTATATCAATAAATTTCAGATGATGAGAAGTTTTCATGCCCAAGATATGCAAAGAGGTGGTTCTACTGGAGAGTAAAGAGTTGTTGTTTTTTTACAGATTACTCCACATGGGAGCATCATGTAACTGAAGCAATATAAACACACTGTTCCCTTTATGCAGGCCTCATCTTATGTTTGGTTTTTTTTGCAGAGGTTACTATATAGTAATTGTGCCTTTGATAAAGAAGTCTGATGGAAAATTCATGAAACCACGAGAGAGCCCAGACGAAATGGAATTAGACGAGGTACCGTGTGCTTATTTTAGCTCTTTTTCCCCTGTAAAATTGTTTGTGATAGAAACAGCCTTAATGATTGTGTCCAATTAATGTACCCATGTCAGCAAATTTGACTTTTTTTTATAAAAAAAAAATCTTATCATTTTGTATTGGAGTTGGCCTCTGGGGACAGAAACAAAAAGCTAATTACTTAAATTAAAAGACATTAAGTTGCAATGAGGCACACACACTGTCTGATCTTTGTTGGCATTAATATTTTATTCCTTGCCGATTATAAGACGTAATGCAGTAAGTGAAATGACTTGTCAGCAAAAACTTAATCACCATTGATATGAACTCCAATAAAGGTCTGGTTCGTTTAATGGGGTGTTTGCCAAAGCTGAATCACATGCTAAGTTGTCATTTGCTCTGCAGTTTAACATTTGACCTACCTCTCAGTTCTCTTTACTTGATTCTCCCGTGCTGGTATATGTCTGTCTCATGTTCGTTTTCCTCTACGCTCCAAGATTAGGCACAATGAGAGAGACACCTTACATATTCACCGAATAGCACTGTAATAACTGGGCTGTTAATTAACATATATTTACCTGTCAGTTTCTATCTTGCTTGTGGGCGAATTACTCCATTAATTTCAAAACATCCCATTATTTTGACACATATGGCATTTTGAATTGATTGAATTTTTTATTTTTTATTTTTATTTTTTTAAAAAAAACCTTCTTCTCGTTCAGTGTATTAGTTAATAGAGAGATGAGTAAACTCTATACTTGAAAATTGCAATCCTGTCTGAAGATGTGTGCGGAAGTGCTTTATATAACATACCTTCAGACTCAAATTCAGGTGGGCACAACTGAATTTGGAAATCCCCAGTTATTTTGGGAACAACCAATTATGATTCTCAGATTGCATTTTTACATGCTCTCAGACCTAAGAGAAAAGGACATCTGTGCGAAAGGTAGACATCAACAACACTGAACTACTTGCAAAGTAACCTTGGATGACTTCCCTGTGATGAACTGGCATAGCATGCTTGAGCGTTCATATGAATTCAGCACATTCAGATGCAGGGAGTCTGGGTCAGAAAGTGGAAGGAAAGGTCTTCAGCAGATACTGGCCCCTTTCTGTTAACAGTGGTACTTGTTAGTTTGGCATAGAGAGCTTAATCTGCCTAGAAGAGTTTGCATTATCAATGCTGAAGTTCCTGAGGACCAACCTACACATCCCTCTTAATGTATATAATATGTAGCTACATCTTCAATTTTTCCTTAATTAATTAGGTGGAGAGTGGAGTGTTGTCTGGCCACAGCAGGCAGGGAAGCTGTTCCCTCCCCAGCTGTGATCGAAGTGGAATTTAATCCTGTGCACAGGTAGAGAGCTTAGTAAAAGGTGAAAGATTTCTAAGATCTGAGGAGAAGCCATAGGTGTGGCACATAGCTATTAATGATAAATTAACATGTGCTATTAAGGTAAGAGGGGACGCAGGTGGTGCTGTGGGGTAAACCACAGAGCCTAAGACTTGTCGATCAGAAGGTCGGCGGTTCAAATTCCTGCGACGGGGGTGAGCTCCCGTTGCTCAGTCCCTGCTCCTGCCAACCTAGCATTTCGAAAGCACGTCAAAGTGCAAGTAGATAAATAGGTACCGCTCCGGCGGGAAGGTAAACAGCGTTTCCGTGCGCTGCTCTGGTTCGCCAGAAGTGGCTTAGTCATGCTGGCCACATGACCTGGAAGCTGTATGCCAGCTCCCTCGGCCAATAAAGCGAGATGAGCTCTGCAACCCCAGAGTCAGCCACGACTGGACCTAATGGTCAGGCGTCCCTTTACCTTTATTAAAGTAAGACAGAATATGCAGGAGAAATGATTTTGAGGAGATGTGGGAGGTATTTATAGAATTTGTGCTGTTGAAATGGAAAGGGGTCAAACCATCACAAGAGGTGTTGAAATTTTGGGAGGTTGGATAGTTACAATGGAATGGTCTCGGGGGTGGGGTGTACATTTTTACTTTTATTTATTTATTTATTATTACTTTGTCAAAATGAAAAATGCTACATACAACACTGGACAAGTCTCCTGTTGCAGGTTCAACTGCAAAATCTTTTTGGGGTGCTGATACCTCAGCAGCATTCAAAGGAAGTCTCCACGTTCTAGACATCGGTAGGGTTGCAACATGGGCACCCACCCACACATTCATCAAAATTATAAAGTGGATACGGTGCTTAAAACTTAGTAGTCACAGAATTCCCTTCCTTACTCCAATGGGTGCTGTTCAAAGGGCTTTTACCTTGGCCCTCTGTCAGGCTCTCCCTTCAGCAATTCAAGAAGGCCGCTATAGGAAGATACCATATGAGGAGAGGAAATACCCATGTGCCCTGGGCAGCAGGAAACAGCGGGACATGCCCTTCTTCATTGCCAGTATTATACAGACATTCGAGCCAGGTTTATCCAGCCCATCCTATATAAATTCCCAGGGCATTCAGTACAACACAACATCTCCTTATTACTACAGGATGAAAGCCCAGTCTGTGGAATGCTTTCCCCAGGGAAGTTCGCCTGGCACCTTCACTATACACCTTTAGGCGCCAGGCAAAAACGTTCCTTTTCAATCAGCCTTTGCCTGACTTGATCTTCTGTACATCCTATACCCTTTTTAAAATGCTGGCTCTTTGGGAGTTTTTTTAATTGGGTTGTTGGTTTTGTTTGGGTTTTATGTATTTGATATTTTATGTGAACCGCCCTGAGACCTTCAGGTATAGGGTGATATAGAAATTAAATAAATAAAAATAATAATTAGTAAATTCCTACTCAGGTCATCTTAGTTATCTGAAAATTCATTATCATGTGTGAGGTATTCTCGTTCTGTGTTATAATACGGTATCTTCTTGGATCCCTGTCCTTGTGTCATCATTATTTTTTTTGTATCGAGTGTGGTTTATGGACTTGAGGGATTGAGGGGGTCTCCTTAGTGCTGTCAATATGATCTGTACAGCAGCACAGCCCCTCTCTGTGGAAGAGGAAGCAATAGTCTTCAAAGCCTATACCAGGCATCCCCAAACTTAGCCCTTCAGATGTTTTGGGACTACAACTCCCATCATCCCTAGCTAACAGGACCAGTGGTCAGGGATGCTGAGAATTGTAGTCCAAAAAAATCTGGAGGGCCGTGTTTGGGGATGCCTGGCCTATACCTTGCCTATATACTCCCCCAGCTGGAGGAACCATCCTGTTAACTGATTGTCCTCCAGTCTACTCTTCAAATAGAAATTAATAGTAACACCAATTTCCATTTTCTTCACAAACAACAACAACAACAACAAAACCCTAAGGAGCTTACTCTTTTTGAATTGCCCTAACAAAAATATAGTCCAGCCTCATTTCAGGCACAATGTCTACACAGATTTCCTCAGGACTCAATAGAACCCATTGGTCATTGTTATAAAGAATGGGAGGACTCTGTATTTCTCTTAAGCCATAAGCCAACTCCATGACTTTCGGCTGCGTTTTGCTTGTACTAACAACATTCAGTATGTGCAGACTGCTTGCTTTAATGTGGTTTCTTCTTTTTAATGACCTGGAGTTGTCTAGAGAGGCAAAAAGCAGCTAAACTCAGTTTTAGTTGCCATCAAACACGGCGGAACAATTAAAAATTCAACAGTCCAGTAACGGGACACAGACCATTTTTAACTTGCAAAACTACACAGTCCATTTCAGCAAAATTAACAGATTCCAGTCTGAATTCTGTAGTTGACATTGACCTTTCTCGCCATTAAGTTCTTTGGGTCTGTGCTGCTGCTGCTGCCGCTTTCCATAACAAAGGGTCATTTTAATCATCGTGCAAGTTGTGGTGCATTAATCTGTATAATAGTTTGATAAAGGACATTTATTAAATTCAGAAACATTTGGGGCAGGATGGGTTCTTTTCCATTTTTTACAGATACAATTGAGACCACATTGTAGAATTAATGGTGGAAGAAATAAGATATGCATTGACTGGAAAATGAAAATTGTTTCTGATCGAGAGCTGAAGCCCTTCATATATCTTTCAGAATTGCTTCCAATAGTAACTCACGAGGGGACGGAAAACATCTCCAAAGTGAGCTACTCTTCATGCAGCGACTCTGAAGTTTCTGATACTTTAGATTTCTTAAAGCTTCTAAGAGAACTCCCTGTTTTAAGTTGTGCATGTTAATACTGTGCTCATGGAATGCCTGTACAAATATTATCAATGTGTGTGTTCCAGCTTTGCAGCGGTGATACATTTATCCATAACAATGAAGTATCAGGAAACACAGTGACTTCAGGGTTGTCTCTGTAGGCAGAATTAGCCTTAGATTAGATTTTGCCGTTAAAGCTAAACTCCTTGCCTCTGAAATTGCCAAAATTTCAGTCGCTTTTCATGGAGAACGCAGATTGTTTCATGGTCACATTGTCATAGTTTATTGTTTCCTGTGTTGTCCTGCTGCATGTTTTGTGACTTTTTATCATTAGTATTTTTCAATAAAGCACAATTGCAGCTCTATCCTGTCCTGTGTGTGAACACATAAAAGGCTATCGAGGCCTCAAATGGTCCTTGTGCTTAAAATTTTTTCTTTATTCTCAGTCCATGCACTTTTTAATGCTTCTTGTTGGTTGCTGCTAGGAAATTAGTGATGAATGGCCTTTCTTAATTACCTCGGTGTCAGTTTCTGTATCCGCAGAGGAGACGATCGTTGATCACTTGTTTCTTCTCATTTTTCTCTCAGTTGTTTATAGCACAACAGTATTATTTTGCGATTTGAAAGAAGTAAGAGGACACCAGTAATTAACATGAACAAGCACTGGCAAAATTAAGAAGCTATTCATCATTAATCCCTACCTCCCCCACCCAGTTCAGCAGGAAGGAATTAGAGATCTTCAGGCAGGAAACCTTTAGTTAACATTGGAAAGGGTATTTGCTGAATGGTACTTCTCACAGTGTTGGCACTGATAAAAGTATTGATGACTGATATAGTGGTATATGTGAAAAGGACCTAGGGTGTCTTGGCTGACCACAAGCTTAACATGAGTCAAGAGTGTAAAGCAGCAGGGAAAAAGCTAATGCTATTCTAGGCTGCATCAACAGAAGTATAGTGTTTAGATCAAGGGAAGTAATAGTGCCATTCTATTCTGCCTTGCTAAGACCGCACCTGGAATACTGTGTCCAATTCTGGGCACTGTAATTTAAGAAGGATGCTAACAAGCTGGAACATGTGCAGTGGTGCCTGTCACTTGAGAGATGCCCAAGTGCAGCTCCAGCTAAAAAAAAGCTCTGCCCACTGGGTATATAAAGGGCAAGGTGGCCTCTCAAGTAACCTTTAGGCATCTTCTATCATATGCAGTGTCCAACATCTGGAACAGAGTATGGAGAAATAAACTAAAAGAAAGTAACATGAGCCCAGATTGGCCATTATTTCAACAATAATGTAGCAAACCTCACACATAAATGCTATCTGCACAGCTGAAGAGAACCAACACCCTCTCTGACCACTAACATTTTGCATTACGAAAGTCTGGCTCTTGAGAACATACTTCCAGGGCAGACATAGGCAAACTCGGCCCTCCAGATGTTTTGGGACTACAACTACCATCATCCCTAGCTAACAGGACCAGTGGTCAGGGATGATGGGAGTTGTAGTCCCAAAACATCTGGAGGCCCGAGTTTTCCTATGCCTGTTCCAGGGTGTACCTCCAACGACAACTTCCAAAAGCAGTAGGTGATGATACAATTTACCCAAAGAGGCCTAGAAAACTTAAGGAAGGGTGCTGATGAATCTGTAGTAAAAGCTTTAGAAGATGCTTAAGAATGTTTACATTTGTGCTCTGTTGCACACCATAAACCAATTTCAACTGAGAGAGAGAGAGAGAAGGAGAGAGAGAGAGAGAGAGAGAGAGAGAGAGAGAGAAGTGTCTTTTCCTTTCATATCTTGTTCAAATTGAATTCACTAAGCACTGGAAGTCCCACCATCCCAGCCTAGTGCATTTTATTATTCTGTGAACCAACAGTGAAGATGATATTATTTCATGTAAGACTCTCTCAGCAGAGTCAACTAATGCCACCAACTTTTATGCTAAATGCCATTTATACATTTATTTTCTGCAAAAGGGTGCGTGTGGCATCTAAATATTGCATTTTGTGCCTTTTGTAAGTTCTGCCTAGCTTTATTTTCTAAGTACATTGCATTTAAACTTTCTTCAGCTGAAATCCTAATATTAACATGAAAATGCCTTTGCTAAATAATATTAAAATGCATTTCTAAATGTTGTGAAATCTGCAAGAAGAATGTATTACAAGAATCTGCAAGAGTATTACAAAAAAAATACACAAGAATAAGAACATATTATGGAAAGGATCTGGAAGGTATTTGGGAACAGATTTTGATGACTTCATTGCTTTTCAAATTAACCTTCATCGGGAGGGGGAAAAGCATCTCAAGGGATGCACATGATGCTAATGATATATGACAACAGCATCATCTATAACTAAAATATGAATGAAGGAAGGGGTGCACTTCAGGTCTATTCATTCATGTGATTTAGGGTGAAATCTTCCTCCTCTCTAACTTACGCTAGTGCAGAGACATACACATGTAATCACAAATCTTGATTTCCAAATGAAAACCAATTTCTCAGTTCTTTTGGCACGGGCAAAAATAAATATTTTGTACAGTTGTCCCTTTACAAAATTTTACTCCTTTGATTCTAGAGACCAGACTTATATGTAACTTCAGCTTCCGCAGTTAAGGACAAATGTAAACGTCTTTTTCTACAATACAATTTTCTGTACTGTCCTGAACCTAAGCATACCCGGAGGCAAGTCCTGATAGTGCAACCAGTCCCAAGGGCAACACCAGAGAGTAGTCAGACAGACCAAATGGTCAAAAACTGGTCCAGGTATGATATAACAAGCAAGGTCAAACTCCTGCCTCCAGGGTTGGGACCTGGGGTTCGTCCCGAATTCACAGGCCGGTGGAGTTCCTGAAGCAGCCAAGCTGTGCTCCATCGATGGAGAAAGTTGAGCTGACACAGAGTCTCTGCCTTGCTTCCCTTCTATCCTTTGCAAGCTTGATTGATGCACCTTGATTGATTGTTCCAGCTGAGTAGCTGTGTCTCTCCACTTAACAAAGCGGGTGGCCCTCACCTGCCCTGAGCCTAATCTAGCTGAGGGACCACAACATCCTAATGAGTCCCATGATCTCCACCTGGCCCCTGGTGAGCTGGGCTGTGTTCCTTTACCTGCCTCAGTCTCCTGGAGTGCACTTCTCCCTGTTCCTGACACCTCAGAACTTTCCATGTCTGTGAAGATGGGGAAACCTCTGGTTCTGTTTATGTGTTCCCTCCTCTGTCTCCCCTGAACTGTTGGCTGGCCCTGCAAGGTCCTCTGATGTCCTGTGAGTTCCTCCTAAGTCCCCAACCTCCCCTTCCCCATATTCAGCTAGTCCTGGTGTGTACCAGTTGTGGCTACACCCCTCACCATGATCTTCTTCCCTTTCCTCTGTGTCATTGCCAATTCATGGCATGTTCTTAGAATGTCATATGCACTCTTCTTACTACAAGCATACTAGCATATCTGTCAGAGCTGCCCCAGATCCCAGCTCACAGAGGACCAACGCCAGTCCGTTGTTATATTAAATAGTCTTTATTGAAGTTCAGTTTCTCATTTACAGCCACGGCGCGCAGCTCTACGTCTTAAACCCAAGACCGCCGAAGCTCCGTCTGAGTCTCCTCCCCCCAGACACCAGTTTAAGACCCTAGCCTTGCTCCACCTCTTTCTCTGCTCCCTCTTCCTCTGGGTCCGCCTGTCCGCCGGGGTTTTCCCCTTTCTAGACTCTTCTGACGCTGACTCCCCCGAGTCTTCCCCCTCCCTCCGGCGGGCTTTAGGACCTGGTTCCCAATCCGGGCTTTCTGCTGTCCCGCGTGCCTGTACATTTGAACTTGGCATGCGCGCCCAGCCTGCCACCTTCCTTCTGACCGTTATACTGCTCCTGTCGCTGCTTGCCGGAGGAGACGCTGACTCTGACCTATGGGACTCTTCCCCCCCACTACGCTCCGGTGGGGAAGCTGGCCCTGATTTCCAGCTACTGCTCTGGGAGTCTCCGCTGGCCCCCTGCTTCTGGTGTGTCCCTCCTGGGACCCCCCTTGCCCTGGCCATCGGTGCCCCCTTCTGGGAATCTTCTGATTCACTGGAGAGGCTCATGGAATCTCTCGGGTCACTGTCATTCTGCCCTCCGCTGCCCTCAGATTCTTCCCCTTCGCTCTCCATTTCCTCTCTCCCCTGCACCTCTGCTCCTGAGCCCCTGACAATATCTTTTAAACATTTTTGCTAACTTATTTCATTCCTAAACCTGTTCACTGGTATCGACATTCTGCAGCATAGACATAACGTAATGATTTGTGGCATTAATAGTTAGTTAAACACAATGTGTGCTGGACCCGGGGGTAACCCATGAAACACGGTCCAGGACCGGTCCAGAATCCTAAGGTTCTGCTGGGAGTCAGTCTGACAGGGCCAAGGCAGGACACGAGGCAGGAAACCAGGCAAGGACAGGTACAGGATCTCAGGCAGGATTTAGCATACAGCAGTGTTGCTCCCGCAACCTGGGGCGGGATCCGACAGCCTTTTACCTTTGTCAGAGTAGCGGCTGGTCCTGATCCTCTGACGACTCACCTCCCTGTTTTGCCCGAAGGTGAGCACTCCTCCTGCGAGTACTCAGGTCTCTCCTTCTCTCAGACCTTAGTCTTTGCAGCTCGGGAGACATCAATGAGTTACTAGACCCAGAGGCCGCCTCAGCCTCCCCTGACCAAACCGGTAGTGGAGCAGTTCTAAGTGATGGCCCAGCTGAAGGCAACGAGGTCATCCCCACATCTGGAGCCAGGGCAGGCTCAGGCCCCTGACTCGGCCCAGCTGGTGTTTGTTGCAGGGGAACATGTGCAGACTGGGACTCTCCAGGATCAGGCCCCAGACTTGGTTCAGATGATGCCTGAGGAAAAGGATCCAGTGCAGACTGAGTCTCCTCTGGTTCCGAATCCAAGCCCGAGTCCCAGGCCATCACACAATGTGATGATAAATTAGGACCTTTGTACTCGCAGGAGGAGTGCTCGCCTTCGGGCAAAACAGGGAGGTGAGTCGTCGGAGGATCAAGACCGGCCGCATCTGTGGCTTCTTTGGGAACCTGCAGACACTCGTCTGTGCAATAAGCCAAGGTTTGGTTTAGCATGATGTGTTAAACAAGCACTAAGCTAACTGCATAAATGGTGCAACTTTTTAAACACTTAAAAACAGTAATTTTTTCTTATTTAAAAAAGTTTTTGGGTGTGGGTTGACTTGCAGTCTGTTGATGTCGTAATGAGTTAAGTGCCGTAGATCGCTTACCTTTTTTCTGTACTGGCTGTAGCATTTTAAAAATATTTTGCTTCAATTTTGCAATAAAAAACCATTAACTTGATGAAAAAAAGTGTCTTATTGCTGACCGTCATTTGATATGTGATGGGGGAAATGGTAATACTCATATCTCAAATGCCTCATAGTCTTTATTTTTTGTATGTTTTCCTTTAAAAAGAATTGGTGTGGACAACAATATCCTTAACTAAAAGTTCATTTTTAAAAATCTGATGTTGACATCCTCTTCTTGCTAAGAATAAAGAGTATATATGAGATTTACATATATAAATGAGATTTACAACTACGCTATGCATTTCCACTCAGTAGTAAGCCCATTGAATTGAATGGTACCTACTCCTAGCTAAGTGTAACAGAGGTTTTTCCTGAACTGAGAATGAGGCTGCAAGTTGTGTGGAACTCTAAAGAGGCGTACTACTTAATATAAAAGTGCTGGCATTATTGTAATTTATAGCACACTCCTGTACATTTCTATTCTGAAGCAAGCCTCATGGGACTTACTCCCAGATAACTGTAACTGGGGTTGTCATGAAATGACACTGAATTTTATTTTTTGTAGTTCCTAGGACTTAATACATTTTTCAAAAAATCAGCCTGTCAATAAGTTACATTAATCTTGTTTACAGTTATCTTTCTGTTTTCTCCCTTTTCTCTCTCTTTTTCCTCTCCTACCCCAAAGCTACTTAAAGAGATAGCACGGAAACGCCGAAGTATTCGTTTGGGGAGGGAAGCAGATTTAAAGCCATATATTGCAGCACACTTTGAAGTTCTTCCTACTGAGTTCACCCTGGGGGATAAGAAACAGTATGGTGGTTTTGAAAACAAGCAGCTCCAAAACGGCCAAGAATATGTCGTCTTTATTTTAGCTGTTATGGAACACTCGGAATCTGTAAGTTGACTGCAAGTTTTATGTTGTTCCTAAAAATGTATCTCTCCGATGCCTCCGTAGCATTCGAGCAAACGCTTGACATTTCTGTTCCTTTCATAATACAGTGGTGCCTCGCAAGACGAAATTAATTCGTTCCGCAAGTTTTTCGTCTTGCGATGCACGGTTTCCCATAGGAATGCATTGAAAATCAATTAATGCGTTCCTATGGAAACCGACTTCAGACCAGGTCCGGGGACAATCTGTCCCCCGACCTCTTCTGAAGGCTGGGGGGGGGGGAGAGAAAGTCTTTGCTCCCCCCCCCCACGGCAGCATTTTAAAATCGCCCCGGACAGCGGAGGACTTCTCCGCTGTCCGGGGCGATTTAAAAGCCCCTGGGAAGGCAGGCAGGGGGGACAAAGACTTTTGCCCCCCGCCCGCCTTCAGAAGAGGTCCTGGACCTCTTCTGAAGGCTGGCGGGGGGCGAAAATCTTTGTCCCCCCCTGCCTGCCTGCCTGCCTTTAAAAGCCCTCTCCCGGGCTTTTTTCTCACTTAAAAGCCTTTAAAAGCCGCTCTCCCGGGAGGGCTTTTAAAGGCAGGCAGGCAGGGGGGACAAAGACTTTTGCCCCCCGCCAGCCTTCAGAAGAGGTCCAGGACCTCTTCTGAAGGCTGGCGGGGGGCAAAAGTCTTTGTCCCCCCTGTCTGCCTTCCCAGGGGCTTTTAAATCACCCCGGACAGCGGAGAAGTCCTCCGCTGTCCGGGGCGATTTTAAAATGCTGCCGTCCCGGGGGAGCAAAGACTTTCGCCCCCCTGGGAAGGAAGGCAGGGGGGACAAAGACTTTTGCCCCCCGCCCGCCTTCAGAAGAGGTCCTGGACCTCTTCTGAAGGCTGGCGGGGGGCAAAAGTCTTTGTCCCCCCTGTCTGCCTTCCCAGGGGCTTTTAAATCACCCCGGACAGCGGAGAAGTCCTCCGCTGTCCGGGGCGATTTTAAAATGCTGCCGTCCCGGGGGAGCAAAGACTTTCGCCCCCCTGGGAAGGAAGGCAGGGGGGACAAAGACTTTTGCCCCCCGCCCGCCTTCAGAAGAGGTCCTGGACCTCTTCTGAAGGCGGGCGGGGGGCGAAAGTCTTTGCTCCCCCCCCGCCTGCCTTCAAAAGCCGTCGGGGAGAGCGGAGCGTTCTCCGCTCTCCCGGGAAGGCAGGCGGACCTCTTCTAAAGGCGGGCGGGGGGCGAAAGTCTTTGCTCCCCCCCCGCCTGCCTTCAAAAGCCGTCGGGGAGAGCGGAGCGTTCTCCGCTCTCCCGGGAAGGCAGGCAGGCGGGAGCAAAGTCTTTCGCCCCCCCCCCGCCCGCCTTCAGAAGAGGTCCAGGACCTCTTCTGAAGGCGGGCGGGGGGCGAAAGTCTTTGCTCCCCCCCCGCCTGCCTTCAAAAGCCGTCGGGGAGAGCGGAGCGTTCTCCGCTCTCCCGGGAAGGCAGGCAGGCGGGAGCAAAGTCTTTCGCCCCCCGCCCGCCTTCAGAAGAGGTCCAGGACCTCTTCTGAAGGCGGGCGAGGGGCGAAAGACTTTGCTCCCCCGGGACGGCAGCATTTTAAAATCGCCCCGGACAGCGGAGAAGTCCCCCGCTGTCCCGGGGTTTTTTAAAAACCTCTCCGCCCCCCTGCCAGGCTTCGGAGCAGCCTTCCGAAGCCTGGCGGCGGGAGGAGGTCCGAGGACAGTGGGGAAGACGCGCTTCCCCGCTGTCCTGGAGATTTCCCTATGGGCTGTCGTCTTGCGAAGCAAGCCCATAGGGAAATTCGTTTTGCGAAGCGCCTCCAAAACGGAAAACCCTTTCGTCTAGCGGGTTTTCCGTCTTGCGAGGCGTTCGTCTTGCGGGGTACCACTGTATTAATTGCATATTGTGGGAAGTGGTGCTTTCCCTTCACTTATTTGAATGACTTCGCCAGTTTTGGATAAGTCTCTCTACATAAAAGCAAAGATCCTTTTCACATACCCAGCAATGTGGATAAGTTCAGTGCACAAGGATGCAGCAAGTTTGCCCAATGCCTAAATTGCCTTATGGATTGCCTTTATGCCAATATGCACATACCAGATATATGTGATTACTCCCACCCTCACCCTTCCTTGCACACATGCAGGGCCGGATTTAGGTTTGATGAGGCCCTAAGCTCCTGAAGGCAATGGGGCCCTTTATATGTCCAGCTGTCCTGGTTGCTGTTTTTTTGTGTTGAATATCTGCTATATGGTAATTTATGGACCTAATAGGTATCTAAAGCCATTTGCACCTAACAAAATTGCCAGTCCATGCAGAATGTAGGCACCCTATATATAGAAATGAGCAAACCAGTGATATTTTAGGGAGCAGGCTAGCAGGCAGGGCCCATTACTTACATCATAGGAGCCTACACAACACAAAACACTGTTGCTGTATGTAGGTTTTATTTTATTTGTTTTTTATCTTATATTTTGGAAATATACACGCAGGTTTTTTCCCCTTTAAGTTTTTTAGGGGCCCCCAAGACATAGCTGTCAACGTTTCCCTTTTTTAAAGGGAAATTCCCTTATTCCGAATAGGATTCCTCGCAAGAAAAGGGAAAAGTTGACAGCTATGCCCCAAGAGAGTGTGGCCCTAAACTTGTTTAGCTTATACGTAAATCTGGCACTGCACACATGCATGTAAAAGGTTAACGGTTATGCATTCACAGTGCACATGCGTTGCCATATAGATATTATCAGGGGATTCAGCAGGATTTTCTGGTTTCAGTAAACTGTGGGCTGGACCTTCTGAAACACTTGCAAAAGGGGAGACACATCTGCATAAAATTTGCATAGACTTGTGTCTTATGCAAATTTCTGCCCTCTTTTGCAGATATAGTGGAGGGCCTCAAAACAAATTGGGGAACACACTTGTAATAAAATGTATGAGAGACAGAATGTGAACAGGTGAAGCTTTCCCCATAATTTTATTGCCATAGTAGAAATGGCTTATGCTGTTGAATTTCTGCCTGTTCCACAACTGTTAAAGGCACAAGAACCCCATTTCCACACACACACACACCCAGTGCAAGTGCAAAACCATAGCCTAGGCTGAATGGAAGCTGCATTAAACACAAATAGGCTTACTTCTGAGTAGGCATGTATACCATTGTACTATAAGTTAACTACACAATGCATTCTTATTGAGTGCCTGGTCTTTAGCTCTTGTACAGCAAAAGACACGTCTCAACCTCTTCGCAAAGTTTTCACGTTTTGCATTTGCTGTGCGATTGGGGTTGGATCCTTTAACATCCACTCACACTTATTGTGTGTTAGTACTTGCACAAAATAAGTTACAATATGACTTTGAACCCACCGCGGGAAAGATGCATCCTAGTTACTGGGGGGGGGGGGATGAAGATAAAACTAGAGAGATTCCAAGGACTAGAAAATGAAGCAGAAGCAGGGGAACTGCACTAAAGTGAGGGCAAAACAGCAGATCTTTAAAACCCCAGGGATTCTTATCACTTTCCAAACAACTCACTCATCAATCACAGCTCTGATTTCACTCATTAGTTAAACACCCTGAAAGGCAGGAGAAGCCATATTGCAGAAATTGCTTTGAATGGTAGTGGCATGTTTCATTTCATAATTTCCTTTCAAGGAGGGCTAGAGACTTTGTTTTTTTAAAATAAAAAATGAAAGCTCAGAGTGTGGGTACGCTGGTGGTTGTGTGCCAATTGCATGAGTATCACCTGTTCCAGGTGTCTATGACCCTTGGCAGGTGCCAAGGGGACCAAACTGCACATTGACTTGGCTCACATTTCTGGGTATGTTGAATCACTATCAACATCTTAACCATCACTGTTCATATCCTGTGCAAGTCATAAGGTTTGCTTCTTGAAATCTCTGATCGGTGTTACTGAGGCGTGAGCTTCGCAGTGGAGTCTTATCATGCCTCTGAAAGAAGGCTTTTCTTGCCGCGAGACATATTGCTCAGTCAGTGGTGCTCATTGCCAAACATCTTTGGAAAAGAGGGAACTAATCAAGGACATGCACAGCTAGTTTCTTTAATTATAGTAATTTGCCACTGACTTTATCAGTGAAATGTAGCAGAGTTGGAAAATAATGTAACAAAAAGGAGAATTCCTGAGGTGATCTAAATAATGAGTTGTGCTTTCCCTCTTATGCAATCCATCTCTTTCTTATGTCCCTTTTATGCTTGAGCTGTTTTAACTGCATGTAATACAGTTTTAAAAAATAATTAAGCACAAATGGAAAGAGGATTGTGGGAAGGTGTAGCAGCAGACATTAACATTTTTACATACAAGTGTATTCCTAATTGGCTCTTAAACCTGTCATGTGTGTGTGCTGGGCTGAGCCTATTGAGATTAATTAATTCTAGTCAAAGGCTTGTTTCCTGGTGGGGGTTTTTCTGTGAGTTTTGTCTAAGTGCAAGAGGGGCTTTTGTTTAGTCTACTTTTATGCCTATACAATGCACTTATTTGGTTTCCCTTTTCTACTTTTATCTTGAAACGGACCCAAAGCTTTGAATAAAAGCTTTGAGTGTGAAATAGAGAAAGCCCAATACACCCAGCTTCAGTTGATAAAAACCTATTTTTTAGAGTATTTTTGAAAAATGGTACTGTACTGTTAAATACGAATCTTATTTCCCTCTAGACCATGTATGCAACCAGCCCATATTCTGAAACGGTTGTATCAGTGGATCTTAACCCCCAGCCAATTACAGATGAAGAAGAAGGCTTGATTTGGGTTGTAGGACCAGTTCTTGCAGTTGTGTTTATCATCTGTATTGTTATAGCTATACTCCTTTACAAAAGGTAAGTTTACAAAATAGTTTATAGTTTAGATATGTTAGTCATTCCTGGGGTAGAAAGAAATGTGATTCCTTTTACAGATGCCTTTCTCTTCAGTTTCATCAGTTATGGATACCTTTCTCATCCGAGCTGTTATGTCTCAGATACGCAAAATCCTTCTATTACAAGCCTTGGTTTTTCAGGCGCATTTGGCTGCGTATAGACTTCTGAGAGGCCTGGAAGTCTTTCCTAGATCTCTGTAGAGATGCAAAATAAAAATAGGAAGCAATAATTTCACAAGGTTGAGTTGCCCCATTGGCAGTGTAACCCTTCTGTTAGAACCAAAGGCTAGGTGAGAAAGTTTAGGGATTGTCTTCTTTCTGACATGTCTACTGGAAATGTGATACACCAGCTTATCTGGGCAAAAGCTTCCATGCATACACATTCAAGAGGTAGCAAGAACTAAAGTATTTCCTCAAATGCAAAGAATGGAACCATACTATAAATAACTGGTAGTTTAATAAAACTCAACCAGTGGATACTGTCCAGTTCTAAGGAAACTTTACCCCAAAGTCTAGGATCGCAGCTAAATACGTGCATTTTGAATGAGTTTTATTCGCCCTTCTGGGGATGAACTTAATTCCAAATACTGTGTCTTATTTTCCTACTGACCTCCAAGTTGTGGGCATTTCTCTTGTTAGGATACAGTTGGTCTGACACATGTGTCTTGCTTCACAGCAACAATCCAATATCCTAATGCCCAGCCATAAACCACAATAAATAAATTCAGCAAAGATGCTAGGAAGATGACTGCATGCTAAATATGCTCAGTTACTCATACAGAAAAAGAGTAGCAGTAGCTTCTCCTTTCAGAAGTCATATCAGGCAAAGATGTATCCATCAGCTTTTTCACAAAAGGTAAACTTGTTAGCAACTACAGCAACTCTCCAGCCCCCAGGCCTGTCCTGTGAGGCTCCACCCATAAGATTTCTCTTCTCCTACCAGCTGGGCTTCAGAATCTTTCCACTCATATTCCACAATCATCCAAAGTTAAGGCAACTTGTCCCAGCCCAGTATGCAACGATGTTGAAAAATGGAGTGTTTTTATTTGTTGTTTTATTATGGATTTTTGTAAGCCACCCCGAAAGCTGGTGTTGAAAGGCATATAAATGTTTTAATAATACTGATAAATTTGCAAAATAAATAATTTCTTTCTCTGATACTTGTGGCATTGCTGTAAGTACTACAAGTACAATTCAGCCATGCAAATCTAGTCCTTTGTAAGCCTGCTTGGAAGTAAGTAACACTGGGTTTGGCGAAGCTTACTCCCATGTAATCCGGTATAGATTTGCAGCCGTCCTGTACTGCAGTGTTTCCCAACCTTTTTTGGGCAAAGGCACACTTGTTTCATGAAAAAAATCTCGAGGCACACCACCATGCCAGATGGGGAAAGGTCACTTTTTACTTATGTAAAAAAAAAATAAAAAAATAGTAACTTCCAACGAATTCTGTAGGTCTTGTTTCTGAATCATTAAAGCTGCATTTGGGAAGGATTCGTAAGGGCGCACAGCAACTCAGTCCCACCAACTCCACAGCAGGGTTCTCAGGTTCAGTGAAGGGCTCCCTCAGGGGGGCACATATATACACCTGGGCTCCCGAAAAGCTACCGCAAGAGCCCTTCAGGAGTTCACATAGCGCAGGCCTGAAGGCTGCAGCTTCCCACTTAGCATCCTGCCAGAGGAGGAAACCTCAAGTGGTCGACCTGTTTTTTCCCCCTCCCGCCTCCCTTTTGGAGCGCAGAGTTTTGAAGGCCGGCATCAACTCCGTTTTCCCGGATACTTCCCGCTCGAACCGAGGGCTGGGTGAAGCAAGGGCGGCGCTGCGCGTTTTACCTCCACGGCGCAGGGGCTCTGGCTCGCCTTCAGCCACCGCACGACAGCGCTGGCTGCCACTTCGTCCTGCAGCAACAGCTCCAAAACAGCCGCCATGCCCACCTCTCTCCTCCTCTAGCACTACCACGCGGGCGAGCCTCCGGGGCGGGCGCACAAGGAGCGTGGGCGCCACCCCTCGACGCCGTCCCAAAAGCCGCCAAAAAGCCCTAAAAAAAGAGGAGCAGCAAAAAAAACACACCACACACGGGGGGCGTGTTCTAATTCGCTTCTAACTCCGGGTTAGAGCGCAGCACGTGGAGGATGGGTGGGGAAAGAGAGAGGAGGCGCACTGATAGAACGCCAGGCACGGGGGCCGCCAGGGAGAGCCAGCACGCGCCCCACCCCGGACGCTCGCGGCCACCGCCGTCCCTCCCTCCCAGGGAAGGCGGGATTAGAGCAAGCGCCCGGGCAGCAAGAAGCGCGCGCGCGCGCCGGCCCTGCCCTGGATCCCTCAGAACCGCCAGTCTCTGGGAAAGTGGGCGTGGCTTCAGAACTCTCAGGCAGCAGCGCCCGCCGCCCGGCAAGGCTTCCCATTGGGAGGCGCGAATGCTTTAGTGGACGGGGATTGGCGCAAATATAGGCAGGGCGGGCTGAGAGGAGGAGCCGCCGCCGAGGAGCAGCGGCACCAGCAGCGTTTCCTCTCCCCCCTCCCCTCCCGTGTCAACAAGCGGGGCGCCTGCGCCGGGGGTTTGCACGTCAGGCAGGCAGCCAGGCAGGCAGACGGCAAGAGCCCCGCGCTGGGCGGCCTCTCCTCGCCGCCGCCGCCCCGCCTCTCGCCGCCGACTCGCCCGCCTCCCTCCCACGGCACACCAGGCAATGTCTGGCGGCACACTAGTGTGCCGCGGAACACCGGTTGGGAAACACTGCTGTACTGTATCTACATTTCAAAAATATCTAAATTGGCATCAAATATGCAGATAAAGTGTTCATGCATTCAGTTCTGCAGGCCATGTTTGAGTCATACTACTAAGTGATTGCATTTTCCTAAGTGTTTCCACCAACCTTTCCCATTGTCACTTAATGATGAGTCATGCCATAACCATACAATACCTCCAGTTTAAAGCACTAAATGAACTTGAATGGTGGGAACCTGGCAACATCCCCTGGCCTTAGCCAAGCTGGCAGAAAGAGAGAAAATTCACCAAGGAGAAGGCAACAAGCGCCAGTACTTCTGGCAAACAGATGTTTATGGAGCTCAATGTGTTTTTTTGGAGAAGTCTCCTTCACCAGGAGCTATAGACAAAACACAATTAAAAGAACGATAATGCTTAAGGGACAACATTGTTATTAGTGCAACAAAACATGCAAAACCACATAAACCAGCACATATAACTATGCTCTCAAACAATTCTCCTCAAGAAGGTAATTGTGCATTTTAACAAAAAGCAGGAACCTTGTGAGACTGGAGCATGTCTCCTTTATGTTTTGCTTAGCTAGGCAACCACATATAGTTGTTTTTTCACCCCTGAAAGATAACTGAAAGAGATGGAGCTCCTCTCTGGAAATGGCAGACCCACCTCAGCTTTTGAGAATCATGGCAAAACTAGAAGCTGTTGTGAAGTTTGCTGCAGTCTAGAAATCAAGTTGCAAATCAGTGCTTTGTGGTTCATCCAAGGTGCAGTGGGAGAGGGACAACAGCTGGTTGACATGGTGTAACAAGAAATAATTTTAATACGTCCATATTTTGCAAATGTGTTCTTTATGCACTAGTACTACTTTCTAGTGGTGAAAAAGTTTGTCACAAGATTTCGGACAATATTATTAAGCACAAAGAACGTCTGAGCTGTGGAAACTTCTAGTATCAACATTGAAGGGTTTATCTTCCTTTGAACTAGGGAAAGCACTGAAGGTTTAGGCTGGCTTTGTAATATTTGCTTTATTTACCCAAATATATAAGCAGAGCACAGAGAGGTAAACAGAGCCACAACCACTAGATGAATGAATGAATGAATGAATGAACTTTATTACAGTCACAGACCAGGATAAACCACTAGATGGAAATTCTCAGAGTTCTAGAGGGAAGAAATGTCAGTTAGTGTTATGAAATCTATTTTTAAAATGTAGCTGGATTGGGCCTGAGCAATCAATTATTTTGAACCAAGTCGGACATTAATTTTGACAACTGATGTGCATATTTCAGAGCTTTGTTTAATTCCTTTTATTTATCTACTTAGTATATTTATATAGTGCTGCCCAATAACATTTTTTTCTCCATTAGCTATCTTCTATCATAATTAGAGTGACATTTGGAGAAGGAACTCATATACAGTAGTGTACAGTTAATTTCCTTTAATAGGATTTTCTTGGTTTTGCGTACATCGTGCGTACGGCAGTTACATGTGGTATTGTGTGAATTCCTTTCTGCAAGTACATGACTCGGGTGAGCTATAAAATCAGACATATACCAAGATCGCAATGAGCACTTACATCTTCCTTCGTCTGTGGCATGTGCAGGGAGGAAAAGTTTGAGATAATTTTATCAAGGGGAGAGTTTTCAAATGCATATCAAATAAACCACACTCACCCTTGCAATGGAAGGGTCTAAAATCAGTATAGCTTGAAATCGGCATGTTGAGCCAAAACATGAATGATTTGGGGGCCCGAGCAGCTAGTTACGGCTCTGCATTTATTGCAGTAAAAACAGATTAGATATTCTAGATATCCAGATATTCTCAGCAGGTGGGGAAATTTGTGTTTCTTATTGTTTAAGTGGCAAGTTGATTTTAAAAACAAAGACTTGGTGGATGGCAGTGTAGCTTTTTGATTGCGGTCATCAAAAATGTTCATAAAAAATATTTAGCATCTGATATTAACATACAAGGTGGAACAAGAGGCAAAGGGACTTAGATGTGGATTTTTAGATGGTGGAAATTTTAAGCTATGTCACAGGTAAAGGTAAAGGACCCCTGACAGTTAAGTCCAGTCGTGAACAACTCTGGGGTTGCGGCGCTCATCTTGCTTTACTGGCCGAGGTAGCCAACGTTTGTCCACAGACAGTTTTTCTGGGTCATGTGGCCAGGATGACCAAGCCGCTTCTGGCAAAACCAGAGCAGTGCACAGAAATGCTGTTTACCTTCCCGCCAGAGTGGTACCTATTTATCTACTTGCACTTTGACGTGCTTTCAAACTGCTAGGTTGGCAGGAGCTGGACCCAAACAATGGGAGCTCACCCCGTCGTGGGGATTCGAACCGCCGACCTTCCGATTGGCAAGCCCTAGGCTCAGTGGTTTAGACCACAGCGCACCCACGTCCCTAATCTCACTGGTGCAGTTAGGTAATTATAGACTGCGGGCTCACTGATCTTTTCGGATGGCATTAGCACTTAACTTCAAAATGTGGTAAGCCAAACCTGCTGTGAGTGAGCACCTGCACCGAAGTCCGGCCCTGATCGGCACAACTGAACTACCTCCTGTGGCATTTGCTCTCCTAGCATATCCTATTCTCACAGTTCATAATATTATCATAATCATGATATTTATTCTAATCAATTCATCTCTCTTAAAGCATGGGTGGAGAACTGTTTTCAGCCAGAAGGCCAGATGCTTCGCTCTCCCGCCTCTTGTGGGCAATTGTGTAAGGAGGATGGGTCTACCTGCCTGTCAATCAGCTGATGTCTCCATGACATCAAGTGAAGCATTTTGCTGTGCCCACGTAGTTTGAAATCAGACTGCAGTAACAAAAGCACAGGGCCCTGCAAAGCTAATCTGTGGTGCCTGCAAAGCTCTGTCTATTTGCCTGTGTGGTTGGGTTTTATACCGCTGATCGTTGGTGCCTGCAAACCTTGCTTTCAGCAGAGAGCTGCATCCTCACCTAGTCCATACTTGATGTCACATATTGCATCAGGTATGGGGCAGGTGGGTGTGACTTGGGAAAGTAGCAATGGAAGCTGAATTGAAACCTCTTCAGGACCTAATTCACCTCAGAGGCCAGGGTTTCCACACTGCTCCTACGTACCCTCCAACACGACGTGGCCCAAATACGGGACAACATCTTCCAGGTCCAAAATCTCCTGAGAGACACGTAATCCACGCAAAATTGTGGACTCAGGAAAAGTGCTTTTGGGAGGCACGGAGCCCTCGAACATGTGTTTTGTGGTGTCATACAAGATCCCAGACCACGGGGGGGGGGATGCTTTGGGGAGTGGGAATTGAGATCTTGACCTAAAATTGCGTGAGAGCAACCTGCCCCTCTTGCAGGGGAAAATGGGATGTCCTGGTTTTTGGGGGGCAGTTGACGGGTATGCTACTCTGAGGTGATTAGTGGTTGCTTTGGAATCTTTGCAACCAAGAGATGTGAAAGTAGAATTTAAAAAATAAAAAGTATAAAAGGCTGTATTTTTATAAATGCAGCTCAGATCAGATTTTGTAAATTTTTTGAAATAACGCATTTGTTGGATGTCTATATATATCCAAAGATTCAGTTGACTTTCCCCCAAGAGTAATATATTTCCAAGTAAGATATTTTAACGACCTGTATGTTTCAATAGATCATTGTTTTCAATGATGATTTTTTTCCTATGTTTTTAGCTGTTTCTATTTTATTTGTAAGCCGTCTTGAGTCCCTGTCAGGGAAAAAGGCAAGATATAAATAAATAGAATAATAATAGACTTTCAGTACAGTGGTGCCTCGCAAGACGAAATTAATTCGTTCCGCGAGTTTTTTCATCTTGCGATTTTTTCGTCTTGCGAAGCACGGTGTTGGAAAAGTTTTGGAAAAGCTTCAAAAATCACCAGTATTAACGGTTTTAAGAAAAAGGAAACAAACTTGCAAGACGTTTCCGTCTTGCGAAGCAAGCCCATAGGGAAAATTGTCTTGCGAAGCAACTCAAAAAACCAAAAACCCTTTCGTCTTGCGAGTTTTCCGCCTTGCAATGCATTCGTCTTGCAAGGTACCACTGTATCTCCTACCTCCTGATATGCTGTATATTGTGGCCTTGGTTTTTTCCCAGAGATGCCTTAAGAAAAGAATGTCTTTGATACAACCTCTCTCTCAAGCAAAACTAATCCAAATGTTGCTTAAGTTTCTTCAGCCATGAAGTACTTCCTTTGAATGTACCCTGTGCCCCCATATTTTTCTATGACTAGAAAATTTTTCATGGGCTGTTACATTCTGCATCCTAATTGCAAACACCATTTTCTATTGTCGCGGTAATTCTTTTGCCATTGGCCGACTAACATTTAACCTTTTCCCCTCCTTTTCCGCTGCATAATAATGGAGCAGTAAACCTGACAGGTGAGAAGTGAAGAACAATTGCTCTCCTACTGGGGAAGCCTAGAAAACCAATCTACATAAAATGTCTCTGTAGGACAGTGCAGGTTTTGCATGCAAGAGGTCCCAGGTGCATTACCCAGTCATATTCTGATAGGGCTTTCTCATGCCTTAAACCTTGGAGAATTGGTCCTAGTCCTTGCAGATAAAATACAAGGCTAGATACGCATAGGAACATAGGAAGCTACCTCATTGGTCCACCTAGCTCAGTACCGTGATTGGTAGCAATTCACCAGGGATTCAGGCAGAGTTCTCTCCCAGGCATACCTGGAGATGCCTGGAATTGAACTGAAGACCTTTTATATACAAAGCAGATGCTCTACCACTGAGCCACAACCGTTCCTAAATTGTCTTATGCAATATGATGTAGCTTTCTATTTTCCTAACTTGGTTTATTATACATAATGTTTGCCAATCTAAATAAACATGGCCAGGTACATAAGAAGTGAAGATGCCTTAAAACAGCTTTCAAAATTGAATGTTTCCCTTTTGGGGGGGATACTAGTGTCAACTCCTTTTAATATTTCATGTTGGCCTTCTCTATCATAGAATCAATTTTGCAAGAATACTTGGCTTCCTTCCAAAATGGTGCTATTCAAGAAGCACAGCTGCAGAGGAACTGGCCGGTTATTGACTATCAACCTCCTTTAGTTCCACATTTAGTTGGGAGGTGCTACTGAAGAAGGAGCTCTTTCTTTTCTATAAATAATCCTAGGAAAACCCCAGTTTTACTTGGTTGTAATGATGACTTTAGGTACTACATGCATGAAGATTTCCTGCTCCGTAAATCATATTAATTCCAAACAATATGGGCCAGATTCAGCTGACTAGTCCTGCCAGCAGAAGCCCTCAGAAGGAGCTGAAGCTAGGGCAATAGGGCTTCCTTGCATCTCCTCCTCTTATGCACCCCCTAATTGTCTCTATGGGTGCCACGAAAACCCCTATATAGTTGCATGCAGGGGAAGAAGAGGTCAGATCATTCCATCAGGCTAGCAGAAAATGCTTGTACTGATGGAGCGAACCGCTTAGCAGTACACTGAGCTCCTCCCCCAGTTTCTGTATGCAGCTTAAAGGTAAAGGTAAAGGGCCAGTCGTGTCCGACTCTGGGGTTGCGCGCCCATCTCTCTTAAGAGGCCGGGGGCCAGCGCTGTCCGAAGACACTTCCGGGTCACGTGGCCAGCGTGACAAGCTGCATCTGGCGAGCCAGCGCAGCACACGGAAACGCCGTTTACCTTCCCGCTAGTAAGCGGTCCCTATTTATCTACTTGCACCCAGGGGTGCTTTCGAACTGCTAGGTTGGCAGGCGCTGGGACCGAGCAACGGGAGCGCACCCCGCCGCGGGGATTCGAACCGCCGACCTGACGATCGGCAAGTCCTAGGCGCTGAGGTTTTACCCACAGCACCACCCGCGTCCCGTGTGCAGCTTACTCTCTTTAAAATGTTGCATTTTTTAAATGAATCCCACAGAATGTAGTATTCCCACTGTGTTTTAAAATACGGAGATGGGGGGGAAAGGATAGGAGGAAATATATCTCTTTGTAAATGGTGAATTTAACTTCTTAATGATGGTGCTCACTTTGTCCATGTAGGAAAAGGGCAGAGACGGACTCTAGAAAGAGCAGCATACCCAACAACAAGGAGATTCCTTCCCATCACCCCACAGATCCAGTAGAGCTACGGCGCCTTAATTTTCAGACTCCAGGTAAGATGCAAAACTTCCTTTCTCTCTTTTTGAGTTACGAAAACTCTTCAGTATTTGTCTGTGATCTGACAATTGTTGTAGGATAAAAATGAGATGGAGAATGCTTAATTAATTCAGAGGTCACCAACATGGTTAGATGTGTGGGAACACTTAATTATAATCACAATCATAATAATAGATTTTATTTATACCCCGCCCTCCCCAGCCAGAGCTGGGCTCAGGGTGGCTAACACGAGTAAAATTACAGTAAAAACATAATGGGGGGGGGGACCAATTTGAAATACTGGTTAAAATGCAATTTAAAATGCAGACTCAATTTAAAAGTCAAAACCGTAAGGGGAGGGAAACATAAGGGTCAGACTGAGTCCAAACCAAAGGCCTAGGCGGAACAGCTCTGTCTTGCAGGCCCTGCGGAAAGATGTCAAGTCCCACAGGGCCCTAGCCTCTTGTGACAGAGCGTTCCACCAAGTCGGGGCCAGTACTGAAAAGGCCCTGGCCCTAGTTGAGACCAACCAAACCACCATAAGTTGAAGTGAGTGAACGCCGTGGGTCAGTGGCGTAGCGTGGGTTGTCAGCACCCGGGGCAAGGCAAGTAATTTGCGCCCCCTAACCCGTGGATTTGCGCCCCCTAACCCTAACCCCCAGATGTTGCGCCAGGTGCAGCCGACCCCACCTGCACCCCCCACGCTACGCCACTGCTCCCATCCTCTCATAGCTGGAGGTGCCGGCGACTCAACCTGGGGGCCTTTTGCAAGGAAAGCAGCGCTCTCCCATGCAGCCACGAACTGTAGTAGACCGGCTCGTTTGAGAAGCAAGGCGGCCTCAGCTGAGGGACGTGGCTGGTCTCTGCAGGGGAAGGAAAGGAAGAAACCGCGGGGTCTTTTTCTTCCAGGCATCCGTCCAAGAAGGAGCGCCTGCCTCTGGTTTAAACCTCGCTCACCAGAAGAGTTGCAGATCCAGCCGGGGCCGCGCGCGCTTTCCTGAGCGGGAAAGCAAATGCGGGGGAAAGTCTCCTGAGAGGCGCCCTCCCTGCTCTCAGAATGGCGGGATGATGAGAGGCGCCCTCTAAGGGACAAGAGACCCGGGAACTCCACCTCCCACTGAACTGAGCTGGGGTGGGTGAGGGGGCACTTAATTGGAAAGAGGATCGCAGCTTCCTTGAAGGGAGCCTTTGACCTTGAAGCTTGCTGCTGGCAGGGTGGCTTTTTGCGGTTGCCCCAATTTGGGGCGCAAATACCCGGCGGCTTCGCCCCGCAACCCCCGCGAAGAAGCAGCTTGGGGCGCGCGCGCGCGTTTCCACCTGACTCTCTCCTTAGCCCCCTCCCCGGAGCGTTGCAGTGAGAAAGGGAGAGTCTCCCGCTCGGCTGCCGCTGTTTCTCTCCACGTGTCCGCTGCCAGAGGCAGCAGCGTCGGCGGCGGGCGGCCGTGCCTGTGCAAGCAAGTCTGGCGGCGGAATGGTGGCGAGGTGCTGTGGCTGCCGCTGGGCCCTGGCGATGGTGCCTCCCTGCGCGCTCTGCCTGGGCGCGCCGCTCAGCGGGCTCTTCAGCTTCGGCTTCTTGGCCGCGGCCCTGGTGCTACAGCCTGCGCCCGAGGCTCTTCGGAGACTCCGGAGGCGGCGAGCGCGCCCCCCCAGATGTTGCGCCCGGTGCGGCCGGCCCCCCCTGCACCCCCCACGCTACGCCACTGCCGTGGGTGCCACCCTCCGGCAGTTTCTGTTCCCTTCCCACTGTATCAACCAGGGAGAGAGAGAGAGAATAAGAAGAAGTGTGCATGCATGCACATATTTCAGTTCTTTTGGGATCTGGACATAAGTTGGTTCTAGTAGAAAAGCACATCAAACCAAAAGAAGAAGTAGGAAAGAGAGTCACTCTTCCAAATTCCTCCTTCAGCGCTCTGTACTTTTCAGTGGCATAAACCATCACTATCCTTACCACCTCATGGTCATGGGGGCATTGAGTGGAGTGGGGTGAGGGGGTGTGTCAGACAGGAGAAGACATGGGCACCATTGTGCCCATGGGCACAACATTGGCAGTTCTTGGATTGATTGATTGATTGATTGATTGATTGATTAAATTTATATACCACCTATTACAGGGCTTTTCACAACATAAAAATAAAAACACACAATACATAACATAATAGCAAAAAAAAGAAGAAGAAGAACCCCAAACATCGCAACACATTTAGATTGTTTAATAAGCCAGAAGACTTGATGAAGATGAATGTTTTCACTGGTGCCTGAATATCTGTAAAGAAGGTGCCAAGTGAGCCTTCCTGGGAGAGCATTCCACAAATGGGGAGCCACCACAGAAAAGGCCTGTTCTCATGTTGCCACCCTCCTGACCTCTCCTGGCGGAGCGCAGAAACATGGGCAATTTTATGTTGTTCTGGGTCAGTTCATATGGGGATATGCGGTACTTGAGGTATTGCAGTCCTGAGCTGTTTAAGGCTTTATAGGTCAAACCAAGCACTTTGAATTGGGCCCAGAAACTAAATGGGAGTCAGTGTAGTTGGACCAGGATTGTCATATGTTCAAACTGTATTTCCCTGGGGAGCAAACCTGGCCATTGAATTTCACACCAACTGAAGTTTTGAAACCATCTTCAGAGGCAGCCCCATGTTTAACACATTGCAGTAATCTAACCTAGAGCTTACCAGAACATAGGCAACAGAGGTTAGGCTTTTTGCTGTTAGATATGGGTGCAGCTGTGCCACCAGCTGAAGCCAATGGAAGGCACTCTATGCCACTGAGGCCACCTGAGCTTCAGGTGACAGCAATCAATCCAGGAGTAGCCCCTAGCTTAAAATCCTCTTGAGATGTAAACCTGATTAGTTTTAGCCATGGTGTATGTAGTGTCAATGAAACGTGTATTGTACAGGACCAGCCAAAAATATTACAAAACATGAGAAGAGGAAATGGGTCAACAAAGTGTGTTTGATTAAGGGGTTGGCTATGTTTGCCTTCATTGGCCTCTACATAGAAATACAGTGGTACCTTGGTTTAAGAACAGCTTAGTTTATGAACAACTTGGATTAAGAACTCTGCAAACCTGGAAGTAGATGTTTTGGTTTGTGAACTTTGCCTTGGAAGCAGAACATGTTCCGCTTCCTGTTGAGTGTGTTCCATTTGTAAATTGAGTCTATGGGAAAGCATGCCTTGGTTTAAGAATGCTTTGGTTTAAGAACGGACTTCCAGAATGGATTAAGTTCATAAATCAAGGTACTACTGTAGCTTCCTGACCACATATTGTAAGTAATGCCTCTGTACTTGCTGATCAATGTTAAGATTTAAATCTATCATTCTCTTACAAGAACTCTGCTTTATTTAGTTCTTTTTCTAAGGGTCAATTCACTCATGCATGTTCCTCACTCCATGGTTGCAACGTTGAACGATAACTTGCCTGTGTGTAACGACCATAAGAGATCAAATCCCACAGGCAGGGCTTTCATGTCACATTACATCAAATCAAACACTGTACTTCTGAATGGAAGCAGTTTTCATATTCAGTGGGGAGTCACTGAAGGAAAGAGGTCCAGAGATTTAAAGTCATGTGTGAATTCGCCATAAGAGTAATAGTTAAGAAGAAAGTCATGGGAATAATTTTACCTTTTGCGACATCTTTGTTTAAGTAGTTCAGCAGCATTTTCAGAAGAGCTATTGTCCTGCCTGTATGGTTTGATTCTGTATACCTCTGTGTTTCTTTTGTTTGGCACCACCAAATAATTTCAGCAGGAAAAGACAGAGAAGTTAAGAGTTAAGGGCCTGATCCATTGTGTCTGTGGTAGCAGAAGGGCACACAATTATACAAGCAAGAGCATTCACATGCCACACACACAAGATCACTCTAGGTTAAATAATTCAGATTTCATTGCAGTGCCTTGTTAAGTGCAAAGGTATAATTTCCCACTTCTGCCTCAAATATATATTAAAAGAATCAGAATAAGCTTTCTCTCCCTTCCCCTCTTTTTTCTGATCTATAGCTTACTAGCTTTCTTTAACACTTTCCACACCCATTGAGAATATGAAAGAGCAGTGAAAACATGTCAAATGAAGAGCACAGAGGGAAAGGAGTCAAGATCGCAACACATTCTTCTCTAGAAAGTGTTGCAAGTTCCTAAGGAGATTTCAGAGGGGAGGCTGGACTGACGACAGCTTTACACTGTAGTAATTCTTTCACCCTCTCTCACCTTTATTCCATGATGATTTTCAAGCTAGCAGTGAACCTAACACAATAACTACACTTCTTCCCTTCTCCTCCTTACAAAGCCAACAGAATGCGCTGCAGCTCAGTGCCCCTGATTGCACAAAATGCTCAGCCCAAACTATGGCTTAACACAAAAGAGCAAACATGCAGGGTCCTGGTGTGAACATCATAGCTGCTGCTGCTGCGCTTGTCTGAAGGAGAGGAAATGTGTCCATTGCAGAGACACTTTTTCTTGGCTTCTCTTAGTCTTCCATAGTAGATCAAAATAGATCATAAATACGTTGCTGTATTTCATTGTGTTCAAATTATGCCTATGTGGGTCTATTCATACCAGACAGCAAATAATGCAATATTTATAGGTTCCTAATCCCTGGGCTGATGCCACATTTTAGTGTAAACTGATCCCTGTCTTCAGATCTGTGCTTTAAAAATAAGTATCAGCCCATAATAATAAAACAATGTCTGCCAGGCTTGATGGAGAAAAACAACCTTTTGCAGTGGGAGGCATCTAAGTGCAGATGCTTTCTTCACCCCTCACCTCATTTGAACAACTCCTCCTCCTACTCAAATGCTGATCAGAAAAGGGGTAGGAGGTTGCAACACACACACCCATTTTTTCTTGCAAAGACAGTCTGTTTCCCTCCACCCACCCCATCCCCTTGATGCTAATGTTTTCCAAAAGGCCCTCGGCTGGGCGCTGCAGCAGCTATTGCTCCTCCAGTCCCCATAGGTGTGCAGGGCAGAACACAATCTCCTCCTCTGAGAATTGCGTGCCTCTGGCCCCCTAGGCAGGTTCTCCCACAAGGATGCCCAGCAGAGATCCCCCCCAGGGGATCTCTGCAGGAAAGGGGTGGGTGTCAAAGGCAAGCTTGAAGCACCAGGCATGGTCCCCCGGCAGAAACAGGCACAAATTGTTGGGATGCTTCCAAGGGAACGGGGGCAATTTGCAAGCCCCCAGCTGGCTCCAACCCACCGGCCAAGTGCCAGGCGAACTCCAGTCCTCGGATCAGCATGTAACTGCGACTCGAGCTTCAGAAGCCTTCAGAAGCTGAGCACGCAAGCCAGCAGAGAAGAAAACTCTTCGCAACAGAAGGGCAGATAGACGCTGTGTAAAGCATATTTACAAGCATCAGGACAAAGGAAAAAACATGTCTTCTCCCTTTCGTGTCCAAGAGCAAGCAGCATAAGCAAAAGCTATACACAAACAGAAGTTCCCAGCAAGCTGTACTGGAGTGTAAACAGACATGTGACATACAACAATCTACACATCTGTTCTTAAGGTGGAACGGAATATTGTAACACAAACCACTGGCGCCCCTCTGCACCCTTCATGCACCCGCACAACACTCTCTCCTCCCTCCCTCCCTCGCTTCCCACAGCCCAGTGAGCTGAGCCTGGCAAATCCCCTCAGAGCCTGCCTTACCAGAGTGGCTCCCTCCACTTTCCCCTCACCCAGTGGGGAAATGTGTAGCCCCACAACAAGCGGGAAGGGGAAGGGAAGGGAAGGGAGAGTATATAGTTATTTCCAAAGCTCACCCTGTGATGTGCTCAGCTTTCCCTCTCTCTGTTCTTGTCACCCAGGTTTAGTTCCTACTCCCTGAATATCCAGCAAATGCATCCATTCGTAGTTATATTTATTGATTTACCCCCCCCCCCACACACACACACACAAAATAAGGTGCCAGCATGTACTGGCAGAAAAGGGGGGGGGGAACCAACACTGTGCTTGTGAGGCATTCTAAGCAAGGAATACAGTGGTACCTTGGTTGTCAAACGCAATCCGTTCCGGAAGACTGTTTCACTTCTGAAACGTTTGACAACCAAGGCACAATGGTTCATCAAATTCCACTGAGAAAATGGAGAAACGCACCTCGGAAGCCATTTGACTTCCAGGGAGCGTTAAAAAATGGAAGCATTCACTTCCGGGTTTTCGGTGCTTGGGTTCCAAATCATTCGGCTCCCGAGACGCTGGGAAACTGAGGTTCCACTGTATTTTCTTCCTGAGCACATGTGAAACTGTGCATTGACAACATTAAATGCACAAAAAAACTCATGCCATTTCAACTGCAAACCTTTCGCTAGTTGCTCTGTTAAAGTGAAATGTCTCCCATGAGCAGAAATTAGATTTAAAATAATAATAATAATAATAAAGCCTTAAAGGAAAATACACACATCCCCAGTTAGAAATAAGTTTTCCGCAAGAGTCTGATTCCTGTTCAGTTTTACTGAGCCATAACACTATAACAAATATAACACTCCATATCAGTGGTTGCCTTAGTCTGCCTTTCAAAGTGTGAATGTAAAGGCATGTGTTCATAAATCACAGAAGACCATGGCAGGGAGCTGTTGCAGATCAGAGCTTTCCCATGTGTGTGTTTACTTTAAAGTGTTTACCAGGAGATGTTGGTGTACACTCAGCGAACACATCTGTAGTATAAAGTGTGAATCAGACTTTAGGATGTGTTTGCTCCCTTAGTTAAGTATCAGTGGGAGGTGAGCAAATGTGAATATTTAGCTCTCAGCACTAAGGTGCAGTAGATCTTTCATGCATCTCTCTGGGCTGAATTTTGCCAGCTTTCACTGCTGGGCCTTTGTACTGCTGTGTGTAGCATTCTTCCTTTATATTCATTGTAAAATTGGCATGCTGTCAAGGGGAAAAAGAAGGCATGGTTTACTTTTTTGTAGGGTTTCAATATCACTGCAAAAAATTAAATTATTATTTATTTGACCTCTAGGCCTCCTTCCAAATATAAATGTATTTTCAATGTGGCATTTACAACATTTTGAAACACAACGTCAAAATTATAATTTAAATAGTAAGAGCAGCAGAACTGTTTCCTTTCCAGCCAGCCATCCCATCCTAAAATGTAAAATTCTACTTAACAACCATGGAAGCAACTTACAGGAACAAAGACAATGACTTACCCTCCTGTTTAAAATCAGACTAACATTAAAAAAAACAGCTTCAGGGCCCTCTTAAAATGAATCTAATCAGGTTTCAGGAGAGTAAGTTTCCTAGATAGGACCCACCACCGAGAAGGCCCAGTTTCTCCTGTCTTCAGTCCTGACTTCCCTTACAGAAGATCATAAGCATAGGGCCTGTCTAACAGATCTTAATGCTGAGGTTGGTCCATATGGGTATAGGTAGTATTTCAAGTAACTTGGTTCCAAACAGTTTAGGGTTCAAAGATCAAAACCAGTGCTACTTTGCTCAGAAGCAAATAGCTGCCAGTGCGTTGCTTTACTAGCATGTGGCAAATCTTCCCATCTGTTTTGTCTACATACGGGTTAATACAAGATACTTCTATGACATATATAATTATGTAGATGTGTCCATTAAATAATCTTCTTTGTATTTTGCACAGTATTTTGAGTTAACGTGGTCTCTTGATGTATGGACAGAGTGGAATTCAACTAAATTTTACTAAATGCAATCCTTTCATTTCAGTAAGTGTACTCTGAGTAAAACATAGTTGAATACCACCCACAGTCCATGACTGTCAGTTGAAAGCCCATCCATACGCCAATGACTGTCTTTGGCATTTATGTGTCCCCGTAACTTGTTGCCCGTCCTGCCCCCCCCCCCCAAAAAAAACCCTCCTATAAACTGAACAGATATCATCTGTGAGTAGCAATGTGGGAGAATATCACCTGACAGCAGTAAAAAAAACTAAAAAACACACACTTGTATGGTGATAATTATTTCCTTTTACGAGATTACTATGAAACATTATTGAAATGCAGTTAGTTTGCATTAGCCATAAAATTAAGAAAGCTACACTCTAGTAATAACCAGATGGTTAATTCTGGAAGTTGCTGGGTTTTATATCCCTTCTGTTTAAAAAAAAGAGAGAAAGATTTTATGCCACCTTTTGATGAGCCTCAAATGCTTAACTGCAGAAGATGCTGATAAATATAAATGGCTGATCATAGCAGTATCTGTTGGGACAAGTGCTCCTTTCAGCATAGATGCATCAGTATAAACAGCTAAATCCACCTGAAAAAAGGGCTTGATAAGTTGAGAGGTCTTGATGTTAAAAATCTGTTTTAAATAACACTTCCATGCGATATGGAAAGCTATTTCTCCTGTCAGCTGACCCTCAGATTCAGAGCTATATGTTCATATGTTAGAGTTGCCTTGTATTTCTACCTATTCCTGCCAGTACTAAATGTCCACAGACAGATTGTGCATGTGAAATGATCCGTTTGTCTTTGTGTAAACTGACTGAATATGATGGTCTTCTACTGCTACTAATTTCTTTCCCGTTTCCAACTGGCTTTACTTTTTACAGCTTTGAGCAGTAATTCAGTCCCCTACGCTTCCCTGATTGGCTCTGTGTCCTCTCTCTCTAGCCAAACTACCACTCAGTCCTTATATGATAATAACTCTCTCCCACGATTCGCTCGAAAAGGTCTAAACATCTTTGTCTCTATTATTTTCTCTGTTCAATCACTGTTTTAGATGTTCCATCATTCAACTTCCATTTCTGAACAAGCCTAGCATTTTCTTGTGCCTTTCCCCATTATTATTTTTTCCCCTCTTCCTTTTCATCCGGGTGCTCGATCTGGATCAAATAAATTTGATGGCTACTTTAAAAGAAAACCAGCTTAATTGTTGCACATGATGAAAATGGGAGATAGCAAATCACATTCGTATAAAGAAAAATATTAGAGCTTTATCTTCCAAAAAGTAGTTTCCTCAATTTATGGGGTCTTCTTCTGATTTACCTGACCTTAAAAGTATAAGCATGCAGACCACACATTGCAAAGAACTACTGTGTATGCAATTGCTTGGGCTATACAATTATTCAGTACTATTCTCTATGCCACAAAACAAGATTTGAATGTTACGCTGCTGGTCCTTCCCATGGACTTTATTAAGCTAAGTAAAAAATGTAGCAAAAAAAATCATTTTATGAATGATGTGTACTGTTATTTTCTGCTCATGTCATGTAAAGCTGTGCTGCAGTGATTGCAAGCTAGCTTTCTTAAAGCACACCCTTCAAACGAGTGCCGGAAAACCCTGAAAACATGGCTTCCAGTTTGAGCTCCTCGCTTCAGTTACCATGGTTTTGTTCTATAATTTCAACACATCATGGGGTTTGCTAGCGTAACAATTTCTAGCCGACTATGTGTCTCCCTGCAACAAGCTTTTTATTATCATTATTCTTGGCATGATTAAAATTAACATAAATAATAATTAAACACATTGTGGGTGGGTGGAAAACCATCCATATTAATGAACCGAAAAGAAATAGCCACTGAGAGTGTGGATTTGCAAATATTTTCAGCTGACAGATCATGCTAGTTGACCCCACATTACCTCTCTCCTCTGTCTTTCCCTCCCTCTGTCTTTCCCTTCCACTAGTCCTATCCTTCCCTCTGTCTCTTTCCCATCCCTTCCCTAAACCTTGTCTGCATTCACGATTTTTCCATTGGTAGACAAAGATGTTTACACCTGAAGTAGATTGTAGGTAATTTCTGGGGGTTGATAAAGGGACTTGGGGTTGAGATCTTTTCTCAGATGTACTAGGGTAAGCCAGATGTTTGCGTTCAGCTGAACTGACTCCCCACAACCCCTGCCTCTACAATCTGCTACTAGTGAAAACATTTTTGAAGCTCAAAATGTCTGATGTCTAATCTTGTCTTTATTGACTGTTGTCTGTAAGCAGCAGTGCATGGTACTCTGGCAATCCATAATTGCATGTGAATGTCCTAAACTTTATAAAATATTTTTCAAAAAAAAATATCATTAGATTTTCCCCTGTCTTATTTAGTCATGAGATTAAAACCATCATTTTCTATTGAGATTAAAACCATCATTTTCTAAGCATCAAACTATCCATTTATTTATTTTGTTATAAATAAATTCCCACTCCATCCCTTTCTTTCCTTTTTTTTTTTTTTTTTACTTTTGCAATTATTTTTTGCAGGATCAAGTGTCTCTGGTTACCCTGGTAACCCACATTCTTCAAGTTAGTTTCCCTCATAAATCACTTTATTTTCTGTCAGTACTATTCTTTCCGTTTAGGCTTCTTTGAATGGCTTTTCCCTCCCCCCAGTCCACCTTTTGTTCACCTAAGTCCAACACAGTTTCCATTTCATTCAGCGCAAGGAAAGGGGTTTGATATGACATTGAGAGTCATTACTCAAAGCAGAAGTCAACTTCAGGTCTAACTGTCTCATTTCCCCCCACCTAGCTAACCTCATTAAGTCTTGGCATAATAACTTTTTTTTCTTTTCTTTTAACACTAGGAATGTTAGCTTTGGGAATATGCTTGGTGGTTTTTATTTTAAATTTTTAGTATTTTGGCTTCAAAGCTCATCTCTCCAGAGCATGTCTTGCTTTGAGTGACTAAACTACCTGCCTGCTTCTGTCACCTTACAACATCCTTACTTATTACACATTGATAGCCATTCTGAACTGCTGTGTTTTCTAAGTCTGGGTTGCAAACCCTCTGTTTTATTGTGTGGGTTTTTTACATGCCGTTGTCATTTCTTTTTTCCTGAACAGGTATGGCTAGCCATCCACCAATACCTATTTCAGAACTTGCGGATCACATCGAAAGGCTGAAGGCTAATGACAACCTCAAGTTTTCCCAAGAATATGAGGTAATGCCCCAGTTCCCTAGAGGCAGGAATCACTTATCATCTGGATTATTGTAGACACGTTAATAAACCAGCTTCACTGTATGTTGTCCCTGATAGTCATATTCCTAAATGCAGATATTGAAAAGTAGCCTCATTAGAACATTTCCAAGCAAGTAAGGCTGCAGTCCTAAACAGGCTTACTGGTTTTCTCTCTCTCTCTCTCTCTCTCTCTCTCTCTCTCTCTCTCTCTCTCTTTCTTTCTTCATTCCTTCTTTCATCTTTCTTTCTTTCCTTCCTTCCTTCCTTCCTTCCTTCCTTCCTTCCTTCCTTCCTTCCTTCCTTCCTTCCTTCTTTCTCTTTCTTTCTTTCTTTCTTTCTTTCTTTCTTTCTTTCTTTCCTTCTTTCCTTCCTTCCTTCCTTCTTTCATTCTCTCTCTCTCTCTTTTTTTTTTTTCTTTCTTTCATATGCCACCCTATACCCACAGGTCTCAGGGGGGTTACAACATAAAACCACAACACAAATGGCACTATAAGTATGTTTAAGACTGTACCTTTCCTCATTTGTGTGGAATTTGGAAAATTCTAGATTTCTGATGCTTTTTAAAACAGTCTCATAAGGAAATTCACTTCCTATGGGAAAGTATTCTGCTTTAATATTTAAAGTGATTAAATGTATGCATGTTCCATTTGGTTAGGAAAGGAAGATTTTCCAAGATTCCTATAGAAAGATCTACCTACCTATCTGTGCATTTCATTCTGGCAATGGGAAGGGAGATGGGAATAGTCAGCAGCAAAATGGGAGAAGGAGTAGTATCATAGGAAGTGAGGGGATGAAGGGAAAAGAAGCAAGATTCTCAGGTGCCAAAGATATCCCAGTGTCTATTAATGCTTCACCAGGGTATGCACTTGGAGTAATTATTGCACACCTAAAAAAACATGCGCAAGACATTTAAACACTGTTACGTTTTGAATTGATAACCACCTTGTGCTACCACTGGGAAGAAATATGAGACAGAATTATGAAGAAACAAATCAAATACATAAAAAGACAGGCAATGCGAGATTATCTAATTTTTGTCCTCTGTACCCAGTGCATTGACTTTGATTTTGTGAATGAAATAGTAAATTCAGTAATTGAATACATTTAAAAAAATCTGTGCCGTTAAAAATTTGAGGCAGAAATATTGAAAAGAAAGCTAACACTTCTACATTTAATGATTTATGAAGCTTAAGTTTTGTGTCCAATTAATTAATGGTTTATGGAACTAACTAACTTAGATCTGTGCTTGTTTTATTACCTTATGTCAGAACAGTTTTAGAAGACGTGTTGGTCCACTGAGTAAATTTTTCATAGATTAAGGATTTTGTTCAATGTTATTATAGGTTATAACAGCATCAAGCCATTATTACCTCTCCCATCAATAATTCATGAATTGTGGGTTTTAATAGTATCATAACAGGAACCAGTTATGAAATACCCTTTTAATAGTCCATGGATTACAACCCCCAAGATGTGCATTGGCACACAGATATGGCTCTCATGTCAATAATTTGTGAATGAATGGACTTGTACAAAATCCATTAAACGCCATAAACTAGTAGGGCTTCTTTCAGAGGACAATATGGTTTATCATGTAAATTTTTATATATATATATATATATATATATATATATATATATATATATTAAAAAGGTATCCCAAATGTGCAAGTAAAACACAACCATATTATTTATGGGTATAGTGATCCACGAATTAAGGACTTCTCGAGTAATCCCTGGCATTGGACTCCATTTGTATTCAGTCATATATACGACTTCAACATCTCTCAGAACTCTTGGGCATAGTGGAACTTAATGACTATGAAGAAGCCAATTTCCTAAATCATCTCTGACTTCCTTCCATCCTCCCCTCTCATCAACTTTCTCTAGTCTTTCTGGTCACCATATCATATATCATATTATAGGCATACTTAGTCTTTCAAGCGACAGTAGTTACCCCGGAAGTTACTTCAGTCAGTAAAATACTGCATTTCTATACTATCTACATAACCATCTCAGGTTACTCACCACTGAGATGGCGGCTAAGCAGTGTGGATGATGTATTTGTACCACGGTAACTTTCAGGTTAGATTACTATAGGAAACTCTTTGTTTGGCTACCTTTGAAGACTGCTCAGAAACTTCAGACTCATTTCATAGTACAGCCCTGAATGTCTTGGGATCAGACAATCTTGAGAATTACTTTCCCTGCCCACATCAATATTAGTCTATCTAAGCACTGCATTTACAACTCTTGAGGCCCTTCTCCAGGTACCACCATCATCCTATGTACAGTGGGTTCATTCAAGAGATAATGTGCTGCAATTTTCATTTTGGTTGCTCACAATTTGAAATATCCTCTGTGGCTGCTTTTTTTACATTTGATACAGCTTGTTTTAGATTATCTGATAGGTGCTACAGTGGTGCCCCGCAAGACGAATGCCTCGCAAGATGAAAAACTCGCTAGACGAAAGGGTTTTCCGTTTTTTGAGTCGTTCCGCAAGACGAATTTCCCTATGGGCTTGCTTCGCAAGACGAAACGTCTTGCGAGTTCTTGCGAGTTTGTTTTCTTTTTCTTAAAGCTGCTAAGCCGTTAATAGCCGCTAAGCCATTAATAGCCGCTAAGCCGCTAATAGCCGTGCTTCACAAGACGAAAAAACTGCAAGACGAAGAGACTCGCGGAACGGATTAATTTCGTCTTGCGAGGCACCACTGTATTTTTCCTATTTGTAATTTTACTGCCTTTTTGTGTCACTAAGCACTTTCATTACATGTGGCAATGAATAAATAAGTACAGTCAAACCTAGGTTGCTGAACGTAATCCGTTCTGGAAGCCCATTTGGCTTCCGAAATGTTCGACAACCGAGGCGCGGCTTCCGATGGGTTACAGGAGCTTCCTGCACTCAAGCGTAAGCCGCGTCGGATGTTCGGCTTCTGAAAAACGTTCGAAAACCGGAGCATTTACTTCTGGGTTTTCAGCGTTCGGGAGCCAAAAAGTTCCAGAACAGAGGCATTTGGGATCCAAGGTTTGACTGTACATCTAAAGTAAAATACTTCTGTTTGAGAGCATACCTGTGAAAAGCACCAATAAGGGAAAAAATGGGGTGTGTGTGGCGATTGACACACATAGGATGGAAAGTCTTGCAGTTGGCTCCCCTGACTATTTAATAATGTGCTGCAATTGATTCAAAATTATCTGAACTCCCGAATCACAAAAGTAGTATAAAGTACAGGTAGTTTTACGGTTTAAACTCCCACGTTTTAAGCTTGCACATCATGCGTAAGGGTTAGAGACAAATGACTCTGAGATTAAGTGTTCCCGATGACACTGACATTTCTAATATAACATATCATAGAGACCTTTAGGTGAATTAATACTATCACATTTTATTTGACAGTAAAGAGTGGATTGCTTATTTGTGGGGCGAACAGAATTTGCTAGTACCTTTAATAAATGTTACTTTAAAAAGTCAGTTTCGTATGACCTTTATACAAATAGAAGTTGCTGGAGACTATAAATATCCAGTATATATAAGTATCTTGGGCAGGAGAGTTTTAAATTGCATTTCAACATTTGCTGTTATAGGACAGAACTGCATATCATTTAAAGATGCAGTGTTGTAGAAGGCCTTAAGCCTGATCTGAAAAATAATCTCATTACTGTCAAAGAGAAAAATACAATCTCTAGCATTCACTAAAATGTGTTGACTTGAAGGGCATTTTAAGGTTCAGAGTCATACTTAACGCAAGTCAGGAGTGATTTTCTGTCAATTGCAGGTAATTATGCAGTGTTCACAGTAAAAGATCATGCTGTATAAACTCTGCACACAAGTATTTCCTCTGTCGTTTACAAGCATTCTCCCCCCCCCACACACACATATAGTCAGTTGCAGAAACTTCACAATTGTCCTTCTGCACAGTAGTTCCTAAAAATGTCATTATCACTTGGTTTCTACCTATATCCAGATGGCGTCAACAAAATTGTTGAGATCAAGCAGTAGAGTCCAAAGAATATCATAAAGGTAAAGGGACCCCTGACCATTAGGTCCAGTCGTGACGAACTCTAGGGTTGCAGCGCTCATCTCGCTTTATTGGCCAAGGGAGCCGGCGTACAGCTTCTGGGTCATGTGGCCTGCATGACTAAGCCGCTTCTGGTGACCCAGAGCAGTGCACGGAAACGCCGTTTACCTTCCCGCCGGAGTGGTACCTATTTATCTACTTGCACTTTGAGGTGCTTTTGAACTGCTAGGTTGGCAGGAGCAGGGACTGAGCAACGGGAGCTCACCCTGTCACGGGGTTTCAAACCGCCGACCTTCTGATCAGCAAGTCCTAGACTCTGTGGTTTAACCCACAGCACCACCCACGTCCCAAAGAATATCATATAAGGGCATAATTGGTGGTGGGCACAGTTGCAACATCTGGCCAGCACAGAAAGACATGTTTTAATTTCTCCTTGCAAATGACATTTGTGCCAAAGCACAATCTTGTATGCAGTGCCCCTGGGATGTATGATACACGTTGCATGGTTCTTAAGATGCAGTCCACTATCTTACCTGATTAGTGGGTTGATTCATAACTAGAGCACCTTTCTACGAATAAATAAAGAGTAGTATATAATTTAAAACAAAAGCTCTAAGAAAACAAGAAAAGTTGCACATAAAATGATGTCGTGTCCTCATTCTGAAATTGAAACTGAGCAGCAACTTGTGAATAGTATGCTCCTGGCTTCTGGTATAGAATGGTTGGATATCTTCTACATCCGTTCCTTCCTCAATGCCTGTTCCTTTATTTCATTTAATTTCCTGGCTTGCCTCTGAGTTGTAACACAGGAGGACTTCCCTGTTAGTTCTGTCTGAGACACTCCTTTTTCTAAAGCTGTATACACATTACTGCTTTCTCTGCATCCCATGTACTCCTACTGCTGGTTTTTTGAAGCCATGCAACTTATCGAGAGAGACTGTTATTTTTTTTTGGGGGGGGGAGGGGAATTGCAGGGAAACAGAAACCCAACAAGTAATGGGCGTTGGGTGAAGACATCCCCACCACCTCTCCAATGTATACTGGGGACACGGGTGGCGCTGTGGTCTAAATCACTGAGGCGCTCAGGCTTGCCAATCGGAAGGTCGGTGGTGCGAATCGTATGTTCTCAACCGATCTAGGAGATGGCACTGGCACATAAAGGTAAAGGTAAAGGGACCCCTGACCATTAGGTCCAGTCGTGACCGACTCTGGGGTTGTGGCGCTTTATTGGCCGAGGGAGCCGGCGTACAGCTTCCGGGTCATGTGTCCAGCATGACTAAGCCACTTCTGGCGAACCAGAGCAGTGCATGGAAACGCCGTTTAGCTTCCCACTGGAGTGGTACCTATTTATCTACTTGCACTTTGACGTGCTTTTAAACTGCTAGGTTGGCAGAAGCAGGGACCGAGCAACGGGAGCTCACCCCGTCATGGGGATTTGAACCGCTGACCTTCTGATCGGCAAGCCCTAGGCTCTGTGGTTTAACCCACAGCGCCACCCACGTCCCAACTGGCACATAGGGACAGTGTTTATTTGATTGATTGTTTCTCTGAAAGGCTCTAGACCAAAGACTTAGATACAAATCATGGTTGCTTGGTCTGAATACTTTTCAGAGCAGGGATATGGATGGGAGATTGAGGGGCCCAATCTTGCTACTTTCCAACCAAAGTCTTTCAAGCAACTTGAACTGAAGCAGTCCATTTATTTTCTAATGTGATCGAACAGAGTGAATTTTTCATCTGCTCTGTGTGTTCTAAATTATTTTCGCTGGGCATTTTGGAATAATGCAAATATACAAGTTTGATAGCTGTTAAAGAGTAGGGTTTGTTCATTTTAAAATACGCTCTTTAGAATATACACAGAATTACAAGTACAGTCGTACCTTGGCTCCCGAATGCCTTGGGAGTCGATGTCCCAGCTCCCGAACGATCAAAAACTGGAAGTGAGTGTTCTGGTTTTCGAATGTTCTTCTGGAAGCTGAATGTCCTATGGGGATTCCGCAGCTTCTGGTTGGCTGCAGGAGCTTCCTGCAGCCAATCAGAAGACATGCTTTGGTTTCCGAACGTTTCGGAAGTTGAACGGACTTTCGGAACAGATTCCATTCGACTTCCAAGGTACAACTGTAATATACTGATAGGAAATGTGCCCATACATGCAGTCAGTGTGCTAAATTTAAATCAAATCATATTTTCTCAATGACTGGTGACATACAAAGTCCAACATTAAATCAAATACCCGCTTCGTTCCTAATTGCTGCTTGAGCATTTTCTCCCTAGCCCTTTAGTTTCATGATTTTAATTATTAGTTGTTTGACAGCTAACAGCCTGGGTGCTTTAAGATATCTGACCTGGGCAGAAAATATTGTGAAAGTGTAGGCTTTTGTTTTCAGGTTGAGCACCTGCTGTGTAGCGCAACGTTAAAAACAAATACTAATAATAGCATTTCTGTGTCAGTTCAAGTCAGTGTCACTTTGCTTGCATGACAGGCTATGCAAATGTGGCCATACTGTAGTAAAAGGGCAGGTCCCTTGGGGGGTCTTCATCGACTGTCCTGTTCCCTGTGTTTAAGTCTTGTTTCGGTGTAAAATGGCTCCGTGTATATATACAGATGTGCTGACAGCTGAGAGGAAGAGGCTAGTTCATGCACTCACCAGATCTTCACAGTGCGGATGACTGGAGATGCACATAAAGCGAGGTGTGATTTGTGTGCGTGGCCTCCTTGTGCAGGAGGTGTAATTCGTGAAATTATGTCCCCTTTCAAAGCCTTGCATATGCCCATTTCCCCCACGGTGAAAATAACAGGCAGGTGTACAAACTGGCCCAGAGAGGCAGCAGCACAAGGAAGAATGTGTGTGTTAACTTAGCTTGCGCAACAGACTGTACATCATTTTAATGGTTCATCTTATCAACGCTATACATTAAAGGCAGCCCTTTCCATTAACATTTAATATTGGCAAAGGTGAAGTCACGTTCTGCCTCTTTACCCAACCAACACTGGTCGATGTGCTGGATTTTGCCGGTGAATCATCAGATTTGTGATGGGAGGCATTAATAATTTACTAAAGTGAATTGTATCTTGAGGTTTTATTTTTAAGTACTAACACCTCCCTGCTCAAAAAAAAAAGCTTTTTACTCTAAGGTAATGGCTTAGGTCACACATCATAGCTTAGCATGAACACGACTCAGTATGAACTGTGAGCAAGCAGGTCATTTTCCTGCTGTGCTGCCCCATGCTAAGCCACAGTTTGGCTTAATGTGAAACCTCTGGCTTGCAGCTCATGTTTTGTCTAGGAGGGCAGAATCATGAGCCCAGGCTACAGACTCTGATTCTTAAATTTTTAATTCTCGTTTTTTACACTGCTCGGTTTTGTTTGTCAAGTGCAGCAATGCTCTTAACTTGTTTTCATCCAGTTTTCTTTTTTAATATTGAATGTTAGTTCGGCTTTATTGCAAGCTGCTTAGAGCTGTTTATTAAGTGGTGCAGAAATTTTATAAATAAGAAATAAGATCTGCTTTTTACTTTCTCCTCGTTTGGGTTTCTAAAGCGGAAGGAAAAGGCATTTCTGCTGGCAACTTGGCCGTGATGATGTATTAGTGTTCAGGTATTTAGCATTCATGTTTTGCTAAAGCAATATGTAAATCTCATTCAATCGGCAAGTTTCCTGAATAACAAAAATAGCATCTTATTATAGATTCATCTGAAATATGAAACTCTCAAAGCAAAACCTGACATTGGTAAAAGAGGGTCAAATTTTTCATTTTCAGGGGTAGTTAATAATTCTCTAGTTCCACATCATCCATTTGCTTTGACATCTACCAGGGTGCTAACTTTATTGTTCTTTCCGCAGTGCAATTGCTATACGCTGTGCTTGCTTACTTCAGAGAGACTTATTACTGAGCTGCTATTTCACCAATGCTATGGGCTGCAGCCTTTGTTTGAAAACTATGATGTTGACTAAGGGTTGTATATTTGATTGCTTGCCTTTGTAGAATACCATATTTTTTGCTCTATAGGACGCACTTTCCCCCCTCCAAAAATTAAGGGGAAATGTGTGTGCATCCTATGGAGCGAATGCAGGCTCCTTGGCTTCAGCGATAGCAACGCGAAGCCTCCGAAGCGCAGAGGGAGCACTCCTCCGCGCTCCGGAGGCTTTGTGTTGCTTTTGCTGAAGCCTGGAGAGTAAGACAGGTCAGTGCGCACTGACCCCTCTTGCTCTCCAGGCTTCAGGGATAGCCACCTGAAGCCTTTGGAGCACAGCGGGAACTCGCGCTGCGCTCCGAAGGCTTCGGGTTCCTTTTGCTGAAGCCGGGAGAGCAAGACTCTCCTGGCTTCAGCAGAGAGGGAGAGCTGCGCAGCGCCCCTTCAGCCAAGCGGGAGGAGAAATGGAAGGGGCTCCGTTTCTCCTGCTGCTTCGCTGAAGGGGTGCTGAGCAGAGAGGGGGAGAATTTTTTTTCTTGTTCTCTCCCTCTAAAACAAGGTGCGTCCTATGGTCGGGTGCGTCCTATAGAGCGAAAAATATGGCACCTTTCTGAATGGGGGAAAAGAAACCCAAGCCCATCATCACTGATATTTTAGGTTCTCCCTGTGTGGTATATTTTACTTACTGTTTTTTTTCTGTTATGGGGAGCCATCTAGTCACATGGTCCTAGATGGACTTTGCCATATGATTTTGCTAAAAGTTTAGATATATGAATATCCGGTAACTTTAAAAACATAATAGTTTAAAGTAATATTATTGTTGTGTGCTCCCAACTTCAGCCAAAATGGAAATACTACTTTTTCTCTCCTGCCTTCTTTATAGCCCTCTTGCATTAACAGGGTTACTGTAGAACCCTGTAGCTGTTTGAAATATTTGTAAGCTTTGGGATTATTATTTTTTAGCAAGCTTGGATCATTCCATGCTGCACCTACTCCTCCATACTTACGCCTCTGAAAACACGACCATCTTTTTGTTTGAACTTTAACAATTATTTGGCTAAAGATCCAATTTGGGGGAGCGGGGAATGAAGATGTCACAAAAGAAGAGATGAAGACAAACCCTCAGTTGTCTTGTAGAGCTTCGTCTTCCCTGCCCCCATGCCCAATTTTTGGCTTTGAAAATGAAACTTTCATTTAATTGAAAGTGTCTAATTTATTGGGGGGGGTGGAAATGAGTGGGAAAGTGAAACTACCAAACTACCTGTTATCCCCAGGAAGTTTTCAAAAGAGGACAGGGGAAAGTCTTAATACTTCTGTATTTCTGTCGTAGTTTTGTCATATGTAAACACAGTCATACCTCGGGTTATAGATGCTTCAGGTTGCGTGTTTTCGGGTTACGGCGCTCGTGCATGCACAAAAGTGCTAAATCGTGCTTTGCGCATGCGCAGAAGCTCCGAATCACAACCCGTGCATGCGCAGATGTGGCGCTGCGGGTTGTGGACGGTGCGGGTTACGAACATGCCTCCCGCATGGATCATGTTCACAATCCGAGCATCCACTATATTTCCATTTTTTATTTTGTGCTACCACTTCCAGATCATTGGAGAAGTCTCCCCCCACACTTTTTTTTTGGGGGGGGGGACCCTGTAAATTCCTGTGTACAAACAAAGCAAAGAAGTGAAGGATTCAGTTGGATCCCGGGAGTAAATTATTAGCTTAGGGTCTTTGGGTAGCATCCAACAAAGTACTATCTCTAGGAGAAGGACTTTTGGTTGCACAACAGAATTTCTACTCACTCTCCGTCTGTTCCAGGGGTTGTCCCAACTTCCGGAGTAGATTTGGAGAAAATGTGGGGCAGAAAGAGTGGAAGTTATATGGTGCAAGTAGAAATTCCTATGGCTAGAAGAAGCACTTTCTTTGATACCACACTTAATTCTGCTCCAAGTTGACTTCAGCTTTACACAGAATTTTTCACACTCATAGAGCAGACTTATTTCACTGATTTTTTTCATGTACTGTTCTTTTGAAAAACAAAGCCCAGTTAGACTCTTGGGATACATGGAACCCTTTCCTTGTTTACTGCAAGCTCTATATTTCACGTGGGAAGTGTTTTTGGTTCCTCCCCAACCATTCTCTATCTGATAATGACAAAATAGATTTTCTTTGAAAATTATTAAAGGGGGAAGAAACTATCAGTGATTTTTTTTTTATTATTTCAAGGAATTGGAGGACAAGTTTCATAGCACTAGTTTCTTGGGAAACTAAAGCTTCCTTTATCCTAAGACTTGCTGCTTTGGAAAACTGTTTATTTTACTTCCTATTTGGAGAATAGTTGTGGATTTTTCCTCTTTCCCTGTATTATATAGTATGACTTATTTGTCACAGCTAGCTGGACTTCCTTCTTGAATGTGCAGTTTTAAGGCCTGTGGGCACCTTCCTGGGTTAGTATGGTGAGTAGCTTCTAGGCAGTTGGGATAAACTCAGTCAGTAGAGCATGAGCCTCTTAATCTCACAGTCATGGGTTCAAGCCTAAGATTCCTGCATTGCAGCGGGTTGAACTAGATGACCCTCTGGTCCCTTCCAAGAAACAATTCTATGTTTCTATGAACATTTTAATGCACAAGTTTGACAAGAGAGTCTTCCGAGGTGAACTACTACATGACTATTCATTGGCTCCATTGCCTACTGCCCCATTTGTCTAGTGAATGGAACGTCATGGGTAAATCGTGTCCTCCCTAAAAGAGGGCACGTGTTGCAGTGAGACCTGGAGACTGACCTCCTGGTTGTGGGTGGGTCTATTGGACAGCCACAACACCCGATTGGTAGGTCCCTCGTTGCTGGGTATAATCTAGCCAATGGGGCGCAGTCTAAATGGATTGAGGGACCTATATAAACCCATGCACGTGTCCCAGAGCTTCCTCTTTCAGCTCGTGCATCGGAAGACCTGCCCACCTCTCCCTAATTTTAGGGCATTTTGCGATTGACCTTGCAATGCCATCGTGTGTCGTCTGTCGTTGGGACAGGGACACGGCAGGAATTTTCCGCACTTGGCTGATTGGCTGTGGCCATTTGTGTTTTGCCTGCCGTGTAGCAATTCGTCACAACTTGTAAGGTGCGGATAGGCACTGGTTCATGTGATAGGGATGGGACAACAATGGTCTCGCCATCCTTATGTGAAGGGCATTCCATTAAAGGAATCCAAGGACTCAGCTTGGTTTGGTCAACCCCCAAAAGGACGTTGTGCCTGTGCCTGAGTCCAGGGGAGCATCTGGGAGGTGGACATAGTCTGTTCCCGGGCTTTCTACCTACCCCATGTGTTCACCCTTGGCTGACCTATGATATAAAGTAAAGGTAAAGGTACCCCTGCCCGTACGGGCCAGTCTTGCCAGACTCTAGGGTTGTGCGTTCATCTCACTCTATAGGCCGGGAGCCAGCGCTGTCCGCAGACACTTCCGGGTCACGTGGCCAGCGTGACAAGCTGCATCTGGTGAGCCAGCGCAGCACACGGAACGCTGTTTACTTTCCTGCTGGTAAGCGGTCCCTATTTATCTACTTGCACCTGGGGGTGCTTTCGAACTGCTAGGTTGGCAGGCGCTGGGACCGAACGGCGGGAGTGCACCCCGCCATGGGGATTCGAACCGCTGACCGTGCGATCGGCGAGTCCTAGGCGCTGAGGTTTTACCCACAGCGCCACCCGCGTCCCTGACCTATGATATAGCCAGAGCTATATCATAGGTCAGCCAAGGGTAAACACCTGAGGTCAGCGCTACCTGCAAGGGTGAAGGGAGCTAGTCGAACCAGAGCCTATGCAACCACTCACTTTCTGTAATCAATAAAGTTGTGGCCTAAATTCTGCCAAAAACCAAAACTAAAATTTGAGACAAATGTGTCTTTATTTAAGGGGCAGGTCTCTGGGTCTGAACATGCAAATAGCAGCCAGCATAAATCCAGACCTCTTTCCTACAGAGTCTCACATTTTGGGTGGAAATATGCAAAACCTTAGTCAGGGGAGCATGCAGATACTACAGCTGCATTGCACATACCCTTTTAAAAGAAAAGTTTCATCATGTTATACAGTACATGCATTTATTGTGAAGAAATCCATTTCATCTTTTAATGGCAGCTTTGTTCAAGACAAACTGTCAGAATGAATCTACTAGGGATCCTTTTTAAGTGTCATCCATTAAACCATTAGAGCACTCATTAAAACTGTTAGCACAGACTTGTTATTCATGAGTTATTGGTCTTTCACACTTCTACAATGTTTCTGCCAATATCACTCTATTCTCTGTTCCAGCCTGGCTATTCAGACCTAGGAAATATAGATTAGATTTCTCTCTCCAGACAGGTCTTTGATGAAGTATGGTGAGGTTGAGAGTACCAAGCTAAGATTAGACTGTTTCCCTAGATTTCACAGAAATATTATTATTTATTGATTTTATATACCACCCTATACCCGGAGGTCTCAGGGCGGTTCACAGAACAAAATAGTGGCAAGTGGATTCAAATATATAATTAAATATAGATCCAAGCATTGTCTGCTACATATTGCGGGGGGGATATGGTGTGAATTACCTAATTTTGAAGACAAATATTACTCAGTATGTAGTGGATATGATTTGGAACAATTTAAGAGTTCTTCCAATGTGGACACTTTTAAAATTTGATCAGGAGGATATGCCCACAGATCTGAAATCTTTAATTTGGTTCTTGATGATAGCTGAAAAGATAGTAAGGGCAACATGGTGGATATGCCAGCAAGCTTTGAACTGGCAGAAATGAATAAATTGACCAAACTGATTCACAGGAGAAAAGGCAGATCGTGGAAAGACTGAAATATTTTGTCAATTATTGGACTGCAAAGTGTGGAAATGCAAGGCTGGAATGGAATCTATTTTTTGTAATGATGGAAACATGGATTCATTGCATCGCAATAAAAAAGAGAAGGAAGGAAGCAAGGCCTGCTTTCTTTATGAAATCATTTTTATTGGTTTTACAAATACAAGGTATAAATAAACACAAACTAGTAAAAACATAACTATAAAAAGAGATTCTCCGAATCTCGCGACTTTCCCCCATCTCCTCCATGGGGTCTCATTTTAAACATTTGCAACTGCATATTCATCTGTACTCCAATTTTTATATCAAACCATATTGTCCATAATAATTTTTACACCACAAGTGGGTCAAAACCCTGCTCTTGTTATCATCTGCTTACAGTGGTCCCCTCAGTAACTTTTAAGTTTTCCCCATTCTTTTATAAAGTTTTTATCCTCTTGGTTCCTGAGTTTTCCAGTCAGCTTTGCCATCTTGGCATAGTCCATCAACTTTGCCATTCTTCTCTGGTAGGGACTTTGTCTTCTTTCCAATTCTGAGCTAATAACATCTGGGCTGCTGTTGTTTCATACATAAAGAGTCTTTTCTGCTCCTTTGCTATGTCGGTACCTATAAAGGTAAAGGGACCCCTGACCATTAGCTCCAGTCACCTGGGGTTGTGGCGCTCATCTCGCTTTATTGGCCGAGGGAGCCGGCGTACAGCTTCCGGGTCATGTGCCCAGCATGACTAAGCCGCTTCTGGCGAACCAGAGCAGTGCACGGAAACACCGTTTACCTTCCCACCGGAATGGTACCTATTTATCTACTTGCACTTTGACGTGCTTTTGAACTGCTAGGTGGGCAGGAGCAGGGACCGAGCAACGGGAGCTCACCCCGTCGTGGGGATTTGAACCGCCGACCTTCTGAGCAGCAAGTCCTAGGCGCTGTGGTTTAACCCACAGCGCCACCCGCATCCCATCAGTACCTATAATTCATAGTAAAAAAAGGCTTCTGCTTTCTGTACTCAGACTGAGCTGCCTCATTTGAACATGGCCAATGTACACAGCCAACTCGGTGATCCTCCATTCCCATACACCCCCTTGCATTCAAACTACTAATGAATTTTATTTCTTATAACAGGTAAGATGAATTGCAGCATCATACCTCTAGTGTGCTTGCAGCAGCTCTGATACACACCTTTGGGAATGACACATGAACAGGTGCCCTTCTGTTCTTTGCAGCACTGGGGACACCTTTTTGCCCACACATGTGGAGCTTTTTCTGGCTTTAATAAGAATGAGGAAGCCCCCCCCCCCCCCCCCGAGAGAATGCTCTGTGTGCACAATGGAACCCCAGGGAGCTTTAAATTGCTTCAATTACAGCTTATCTTTTTGGTGGTGTGCCAAGAGGCAACTGCTGCTATTAAGGTACAGCTGTACCTTACCTTTAATCTGCAGTGAATATCTGCTAGGTGTTAAATGCAGCCTATCTCCAGCATAATATGGGTCAGAAGGGACCTAGCCTGCAGTATCTTGTAAGAAACAAAAAGAAGGAACGCCCGTGTGTAGGAAGGACGTTTTATGAAAGATTTCTGACTTGAGATGCTTGTGTTTGTCTAACTGTGGCTGTGCTAATTAAAAAGTGTGGGCTGGAAAACCAGCCCTAGAAAACTGAATGCTTCATTTGTTTCTGGAGAACATGGAGATACAGGAAAGAATAAACGGAACAATTGCTGTACTGCCTGGTTTGAAGGAAGCCGGTCCTCAGGTGTGGAAGCAGTACATAAAAAACTACAAGCAGCTGAAAATGACGCTCTTTGCGCAGTATGAAAAACAACTTTGTTGTTGATTTTGGTAAATCACTGAATCTTCAGATAATATGAAGGGCTGCCATTTTCTGTACTTTCTTCCACACTGGGAGAGCCAATGTGGTGTAGTGGTTAAGAGTGGTGAACTCGTAATCTGGTGAACCGGGTTTGCGTCCCCGCTCCTCCACATGCAGCTGCTGGGTGACCTTCAGCTAGTCACACTTCTCTGAAGTCTCTCAGCCCCACTCACCTCACAGAGTGTTTGTTGTGGGGGAGGAAGGGAAAGAAGTATGTTAGCCGCTTTGAGACTCCTTCGGGTAGTGATAAAGCGGGATATCAAATCCAAACTCCTCTTCTTCTTCGCTTATTTCTAGTTAAAAATAAGATTTTAAGCTTTTGCTTCATAACATTGGCCTCACATAACGGAGTCAGATGAGTAAAACTTATATCCTAGTAAGAGTGTTTCGGGATGTTGCCTAAGAAGTTTTCACAATACTCCCCAATGTCTGAAATTATTTCCTCAGCAACATGTGAATAAGTCCCCCTCTATGTCCAAATAATATCCCGACTGATTAGTTTTTTAGGAGGTGGGGGACTATAGAGTACCCCTAGGAGGGCTTTTTGTCCCTTTCTAATGTTTGATTAAATAGCTATTTCACTATATGCAGACATTGGGGTGGGGTGGAAGCATCACTGTGTGAACATAGTGGCAAAACAGGCTACCCAAACTCCCCCATCTCCTTGCAATCCACAACCAATCCCTGTTTCCTGCTTCTGCTGCCGCTGGCAGAGAATTTGGGGGGAAACCACCCTGCGCTGTGACATATTTTCTTCAGTTCATGGTGTGGAGTTCATGGTTGTAAAGACTTTCCCCTCTCCATTCATTCTCTCCTACAGGAAGTGGAGGCAGGGTCTTGGGATTAGAGTGGTTAGTAACAGATTGAGGAGTGTGCGAGTTTGGAACAATTGGTGAGAAGATGGGGCAGAGGCAGTTTGAGGCAAACAGTTGGGGGGGTGGGGAGGGGTGGGGAGGGGAGGGGCAGGGATGACTGTGGGGGATGGCTGGGGTGGAGTAAGCTGTGAGGGAAGTGGGGTGAGACATGAAGGATGAGGGTATCACAAGAGATGGAGGGTAGAAAGGACTAGAAAGCAATTCGTGCAGGGCAGCAGCCCCTAGTATATCGTATTTTTCGCTCTATAACACGCACCCGACCATAACACACACGTAGTTTTTAGAGGAGGAAAATCCGTAGGCATGCCACCCATAGGCATTCCCTCCATAACACGCGCAGACATTTCCCCTTACTTTTTAGGAGGAAAAAAGTGAGTGTTATGGTGCAAAAAATACGGTAACTCTCGATTTCTGTGAGCAGTACTCTTATCAGTGTAGGTGTAGTCCTAGGTACTGGATGATGTAAAATAAAATAAAATAAATAAAATAAAAATTTATACCCCCTCCCATCTGTCTGGGTTTCCCCAGCCACTAGGGGCAGCTTCCAACAAAAGATTAAAAGTACATTAAAACATCAGTCATTAAAAACGTCCCTAAACATTCTATCAGGGACACAGGTGGCACTGTGGGTTAAACCACAGAGCCTAGGACTTGCCGATCAGAAGGTCGGCAGTTTGAATCCCCGCGACGTGGTGAGCTCCCATTGCTTGGTTCCTGCTCCTGCCAACCTAGCAGTTCGAAAGCACACCAAAGTGCAAGTAGATAAATAGGTACCGCTCCGGCGGGAAGGTAAATGGCGTTTCCGTGCGCTGCTCTGGTTTGCCAGAAGTGGCTTAGTCATGCTGGCCACATGACCCGGAAGCTGTATGCCAGCTCCCTTGGCCAATAAAGCGAGATGAGTGCCGCAACCCCAAAGTCGGTCATGACTGGACCTAATGGTCAGGGGTCCCTTTACCTTTTAAACATGCTATCAGGATCTACCATCTCTGTCCCTCCTGATCTCTATGTCCTCATCTTCATCCAATTTTGGCTGTGAAACAGATAGCAGTATGTGGCACAGCACAATGTATTGCTTGCATTGCATTGCACTGAGTCTCCTATGCAGTCCTGTCCTACTAATATGAATCTTAGCAGGAGACAGGATAAAATATAACCAGAATTGGGGAAAAAATGTGCAGAATGAAAAGGGACTAAAGGGGAAGCTACGTGTTACAGCACAGCTGTGCATGACATTAGCCCCTGCTCTCCTTCAAAGCATCTTCAGAGTGATTTGCACTTTAAAGTGAACACGGGCCTGAATTAGTGCCAGAAGTCACCCCAAAGACCTTGGAAAATATGATGCCTCTTCCATTTTAACAGCTCTTCCAAAATTGTTTGCAAGCCGTCTTATATTAGATCAGCACCAGATTTAAGGGGGTGCGGGCAGTTCCCCTGCACAAAGCACCAAACTGAGGGGGTGAATAATAATAATAATAATAATAATAATAATAATAATAATAATAATAATAATTTCTTCTGGGGGTACACAGGGTACCCCCTAAACATTTTGTGAATCTAAGTTTGGCCTCATTGAGGAGCAGTATTTCAATATGAGTAGGAAAACGAGAGTACCCCTAAAAAAAATTTTTTTAGGGAAATAAAAGCACTGCCTATATTTATATGATGGGCCGCGGCTGGCGCTGTGGGTTAAACCACAGAGCCTAGGACTTGCCGATCAGAAGGTTGGCGGTTTGAATCCCCGTGATGGGGTGAGCTCCCGTTGCTCGGTCCCTGCTCCTGCCAACCTAGCAGTTCGAAAGCATGTCAAAGTGCAAGTCGATAAATAGATACTGCTCTGGCGGGAAGGTAAACGGCGAACCGTGTGCTTCCGTGGTTCGCCAGAAGCGGCTTAGTCATGCTGGCCACATGACCTGGAAGCTGTACGCTGGCTCCCTCGGCCTATAAAGCGAGATGAGCGCCGCAACCCCAGAGTCGGTCATGACTGGACCTAATGGTCAGGGGTCCCTTTACCTTTATATGGGTACCTACTGAAAAGTTACATAAAAAGCAACTGTACCAAAATCTGGTATCTGAAGAAGTGTGCATGCACACAAAATCCTATACCCAGAACAAACTTAGTTGGTCTCTAAGGTGCTACTGGACTATTTTTTTTATATATTTTGACTGCGTCAGACCAGCATGGCTACCTACCTGAATCTTGTACCAAAACGAGTTGTTGTGAAAATGAGACATATTTGGAGAGGGGCACCAAATTTGGTCCTCGCTGAGGGTACCACATTACCGCAGTCCACCCCGATTAGATCATTGTGAACTAGCAACACTCAGCCTCCACAAGGAAGTGAGTTCTACAGCTCAGTTGCTGGTATGGATGAGCTGCTTTCTACATATGCTTAAATTCACCATGTACAAGCCAACCAGCTGTTTGGATGAGATTTCTGCAGAAACGTCTTTCCCTTGGCAGCACCAGGAATTTCAATTGATGAACTTTGGTTAGATACTTTAGAGCCTACCCTCAGAACAAGGGATTTCTGGCAGCACTAATGAAGTCTTTTCTGCCTTGCAAATGTACAGAGGCCACAGGCATTCTATAGAGAAAATACCCAATTCTATGGTTGCCATAGCTAAATCTACTTGAGCCTTCCATTATTCTTCCTCCGTTTTATTATTATAACCTCTTCACTTCTCTCTCTCGCACAACAACAACAACAGAATAGGTTTTTCTCTTGTTTTGTGTAAGAACAGATAGAGTATCTTGCAAGGCCAGCGGTTAAATGCGATTGTCAATAAGGGCTTGCCCACATTTGCACTTGTCTTGTGCTTTCTAAGCACAAGTTTTCCGCTTTTCCCTGGAGAAACCTGCCCTTTGAACATTGATTCAGAGCAATCTGGCCCAAACCCAGTTGGCATTCTGATTCTGCGGGGGTTTTCAGGGTAAAGCGGCAAGACAAGCAGACATCCAATTGAGCCCTAAGTACCAGTATGACAAACTGCAGTGGAATAAGACCCACAGTTAAGTCCTTTGAGCTATGCAATACATGTGAACCTTTTATAAAAGGTAAGTATTTCCAAAATAAAAATAGTTCTTCAGCTAATAATAAATATCCCTTCTCTCTCTCTCTCTCTCTCTCTCTCTCTCTCTCTCTCTCTCTCTAGTCAATTGACCCAGGGCAGCAATTCACATGGGAACACTCTAACCTGGAAGTAAATAAACCAAAGAATAGATACGCGAATGTCATCGCTTATGACCATTCTCGAGTTCTCCAATCAGCAATAGAAGGTAAGGTGAAAATGGAACCACGCAAACCTTCAGACATTGTATATTAAAAGCAGTTCATCTTACACAGGATCAAACTTGGCTAAAATTCAGAGCTTTGAAATCCACATACTGATATTTTGTTATATTTCATTTTGAAGTGCTTAAACACATGAAAGAGTTCCTTACTTAATATGCCATTAACATATATGGTACTAGTTCTTTTACCACAGCAGTAACAAAAAGAGCTAAGGGTATGTGCAAATTTGTGGTGTGGGTGTCAGGGATGTGTGTGTGTGTGTGTGTGTGTGTGTGTGTGTGTGTGTGTAAAAGCAGACACCTCGTGGAAGATTTTTTCCCCTGCAGTGATAATGTGTGAACCAGAAAGAACAGTGTTTTGCTTTCTGATCTACCTCAGAGACGCTGGGTCTTCCTAAAAGCATTACATAACAAAATAAATTGAGCAAACGTCTCTTGCAAGTTACTAATAGATACCATCTGAACTGCAACTGTTTGTGTTATATTATGGGATGTGATATGCTATAAACTGTTGTAGCGGGAGCAAGACATATCTCTTGGTTTTGTAAAGTTTTCACACATTCATGAAAGGTCTTGGACTGATCCCTTATATTTCAGGTTGGGGGTCTGGGAATAAGACCTTGAAAGGCTGGCTTTGACCAAAGTCAAAGGCTTTGACTTTGAAATAAGTTGCTTTTTATACCCTTAGTTCCAGTAAAGGAAATCCAGAGATCAACTTTTGTGGTACGTTCATAGCTCAGCGGCAGAGCACATTGTTTTATGCATGAGATTTGAGATCATATCTCCAATATTACTAGTTAAGGGATCTCAGGGAAGAGAGCTTGATGTAGAGCCACTATATACAACCTTGGAGGACTCGATTAAAAATCAGTTGGGCAACTCTAGGTAGAACTACTGGGCAGCTCTTCAGAGAGACCTTGTTCACAGGGAGCTTAACATCTTCTTCACTCCTCTCCAGGTCTTCCTGCTGCCACAATACCTGCAGCTAAGCCAAACAAAGCCAAAGCAAGAAAAACTTTGGCAAGACAACCCACGAGCCCAGGTCCATGTAGTTCAGCAGCAGGAGGACTGGGGTGAAATGAATAATAACAATTGTTCTTATTCTTATTATTTGTACCCCACCCATCTGACTAGGTTGCCCCAGCCACTCTGGATAGCTTGTAGCATATGCCAAAACATAATAAAAAATTTTAAAACTTCCCTATACAGGGCTTCCTTTAGATGTCTTCTAAATGAAATAAATAAATAAATAAATAAATAATTTTTATACCCAGCCACTCTGGGCGGCTCTCAGCAGAATATTAAAAACATGATAAAACTTCAAACATTAAAAACTTCCCTAAACAGGGCTGCTTTCAAATGTCTTTTAAACATCAGATAGTTGTTTATTTCCTTGACATCTGATGGGAGGGCGTTCCACAGGGTGGGCGCCACTACTGAGAAGGCCCTCTTCTTGGTTCTCTTAACTTCTTGCAGTGAGGGAACTGCCAGAAGACCCTCGGAGCTGGACCTTAGTGTCCGGGCAGAATGATAGGGGTGGAGACACTCCTTCAGGTATACTGGGCCGAGGCCGTTTCAGGCTTTAAAGGTCAGCACCAACACTTTGAATTGTGCTCGGAAACGTACTGGGAGCCAATGTAGGTCTTTCAGGACCAGTGTAACATGGTCTCGGCGGCCACTCCCAGCCATGAAGCAGCCATGATTTTTTCTGTTGCCACCCACACACTTGCTTCTTCTTGGCTTAGTGTTGTGTGCAAACCAGCTCAACATGCAGGTAGAAGCTAACACTGTGTTGAAGTGTGTTGAAGTCATAGTGAAACAAAAAAACAACTTGAATTGATTTAGTGCACATGGAGTATTTAATTCTTGTGGCGTGGTGGTAGTGTTGGTAACTATTTTAAAATGGTGACCTTCAACCACAGCTGAGTTTACAGAGGTCTTAATTGCTTTTACTTCTGTGCCAAGCACGACTTACAATCCAAATTGTCTAGATGAGGCAGTCCTAAGTATCAGAAAACACGACCATTTGGCGCATTAGAAATTGATCCATGGATGGATTCCTCCAAAGGCCACCCCATTATTAACTGCTCCCTCGGCTAAAAGATGCTGCTTTTAGGCATAAGGAGATGTTTCTGTCAGGAGGTCTTATACACGAGTAGGACCCTGGCAGAGACACATGCCCGACTGGCATGTTCTCTCCCTCCTGGTCAGTCATTTGGGAGATTCAAACTCTTTCGCCAGAGTGAACATCACAGCGACTGATGCCTTAGAGGCATCAACACACTTCAGGATCAGCAGAATACAATATATGCAGTCAGCGTACAGACTTAGTAGTGCAGCATTTGGCTAAACTACGTTTATTTACATATACACACTTGGAGCATTGTAACTCAGCTCCTTCCTCTTCAGTATCAGACAGCAAAGAGAAAGAACAAAAGGACCAATGTCCTACATCATGGAAACACAGTCATACAAACATCCTGTCTCCGTCACTTCCCACAGTGTGGAATGAAAACATACACCGTCATGTGATAAAAACAATCCCATGACTGCAGCACGGGAAGAGAATCCTAACAGTTTCAACTAGTTTGGTTACTTGCACAGGAGCTCATAGCTCCTTCATCCCTCATATATAACATGCTAAATTCTATGACACTTAATCTTTTCTTAGATAAGCAGCATCTGATACCCCAAACAAGCAGTCGCGGGACGGAGCAATGACTGTGTTTATAAGTGCAATCAATTCTCCAGTGTGCTGTGCAGAGCTAAGTGAATGCTTTCTGAAGGAAAACACAACCCCACTATTGAGCCTACATCTCTGCCTAATTTTTTGCAGCTGCATTTCGGAGGCTTTGATAGCAGACAGCTTTTCCCCAAATATATTAGAAAATTTAAATGATTGCCTTGGAAAAAAAAATTTGCATGTAATAATCTGCTTACATTTGTTCCACCTGTAAGGCAATTTGCATGATATTGACTGCATTTTAGCTGTGTCAGTTATGTTCCCTCATATCAGGCTTCCCAGCCCAAATGTCACTTCACATGTATATTAATTAGAGATTTGGATATCCAAAAAAGAAAAAAAAGAACCTCTTTTCTTAACAAAGTGTGTGGACTTTGCGCTCTCAGCCCCCTGAAAAGAAGTGGATTGTTTCCTTATTAGGGAAATTCATGGGCATTGTTGAGCCTGTTTTGCTTTTCTTCATTGTTTTTTGCTTCTGTGGAATAAGAGATACAGGCCAAACTACATCCTATGCTAAAACAATCAATTTTATTTTATTTTTTTCTGGAAAGAGATCTGAGTAAGCAGTAAAGCCCAGTTTGATAGGGCTACTGGATTCAGGGTGTGTGAACCAAGAACTTCCTTGGTAAACAAACAAACAAACAAACAAAACGCAAGCAACTTTCTGTGCAAGAAACAAAGTTCAGTCAATGGCATAAGAAAGAGAAAATGTAGAGCTTTACTCGAATCAGAGCTCCTGTTAAGTGCAGTGCAATGTTTTGGTCTTTCCAGAAACCCAAACCTGAGCTAGAAAAGAAATGTCATATTATTTTACTTTACTCCACTTGTAGAGGAGAAAATATGTATGTTAATATTAAAATGCAGCCTAGTAAACATACAGGGGGTCTTGACAGGGGTACAGGGCTGCACTTTTATTTCATCTGTGCACTGCCCACTGCTAATTTGCAAAATAATTTTTATACAATGAAACCATCTTGGGTTGATCTATGATGACACACCTTTTAAATGCTTCGATGCACGTTGAGACTGACATTAAAGCATGCCCTAGACTAAGTTTGAAATGTGAATTGTGGCAGGAAGTACGTAGTCAATTTTTTTTTTAAATGACTCTTCATCTTCTTTGAATATTGGGGGAAACTATATAAGAATTAAATTTGTGAACAGGCACTCTCAGCTTGTCCCATTGATTGAAGGGTGTGTTCATCATGCAGCAATTGCCACATCAGCTGATGAGAAACAGCCATCACAGATCAGAGAGAGTTTTCATGATTTGCAACCAGGGCCGGATTTAGGTTTGATGAGGCCCCAAGGCACTGAAGGTAATGGGGCCCTTTATATGTCCAGCGGTTCTTTGTCAACAACAAATTGTCACTGTTTTTTTGTGTTGAATATATGATATATGGTAATTTATGGACCTAAAGCCATTTGCACATGTTGCCATGCAGCCAATCCACACAGAATGTAGGCACCCTATATATGGAAATGAGCAAACCAGTGATATTTTAGGGAGCAGGCTAGCTGTTGGGGCCCATTACTTACATCATAGGAGCCTACACTGTATGTAGGTTTTATTTTATTTGTTTTTCATCTTATATTTTGGAAATGTACATCCAGTTTTTTTCCTTTAAATTTTTTTGGGGCCCCCAAGAGAGTGGGGCCCTAAGCTATACCTTGTTTAGCTTATACATAAATCTGACACTGTTTGCGACATTACATCCATACTTTGTCACTGGAAACATTCATCTGCCTAGCCTAAAATGTTGAGCAACTAGGGATAAAATTGACACAATCTATTTGGTTATTTCTCAACCTTCTGTCTGATTCTTTCTCCAAGATGTTCAGAGTAGCGTAACCCATTTTATTTTCACAAGAAGAGTGTGTGACTGGCCCAAGTTCTCCCAGTGAGGTCCTTGTGCAGAGATTTGAACTCAGGTCTCCCTTCTTCAAATGTCTGACTACTTTGCCCTACACACTTTCCACCATGTTTTTAACTCTGCCTGAATATCCATTTTTGGCACTTGATTTCAGAAATAAATTTAGCTGCTTTTCATTTCGCTCCCCTTTTAGAGTACAGCTTTTGCAAGAACGTTATTCAAAATATATCCGTCGTCTTGTATTTCTAAGAATTTTAAAACAGTTGGTTGTAATGCCATATTTAAGTGGAATGTCTTTCCCAAGCTTAGAGACTTTATTGCCAGGCTCTAAAGAAACAGTAAACATTCCAAATATGAAAATAAAAATGCTGCCTAGCATTACATTTATTTCACAGCTGCATTTGTTTTTGGGTTACTATAGAAACTAGTGCTTTGATGTTGTTATGAGATTTAGGTTTTTGTGGTGTTGTTGTTTTTAAAAAAGGAACTTAGCCAAATATATTGAATTCCAGAATGCATATTTCAGTGCATTTATTTTATCCTTCCAAGGATTTTCCTTTAAAAAAAAAAAAAAAGTTGTCTGTAAAATTCTTCATTAAAAAGCATTTGGAATTAGCTGGCTCTGAGTGAACCCAATTTTATTCTGCTCCAGTGTGATAGAGTACAGGAGTAGCCAATTGGGTGCCCTTCAGAAGTTGTTGGGCTCCCAACTCCCATCAGCCCCAGCCAGTGTGGCCAATGGGGAGGAATTATGGGAGTTGTAGTCCAATAACACATGGAATGTACGAACTTGGCTACCCCTGATATGGTGGGTAGGTTTAGGAGACCTAGGTGGCCTTGGACGTGCCACTGCCCCTTATCCAAACCTCCTCCCTCTCACAGAATTGTTACAAGGTGAAAATGGACAAACCCCATCAATGCCCCTGCTCTTCTTCTTCTTCTTCTTCTTCTTCTTCTTCCAGGAAAGACAGGATACAGATGTGATAATTTTGAGTTTGTAGGGTGTGTAATGTGTGTAATGGTCCTATGAATTGCCTGCTAACTGCCCACCTGTCCATTTCCTGTCCCCCCCAAATGAATTCAGTTTTCCTTTGCAAAATCCCTTACAACTTCATACTCTTCTCTTTCCAGTACTTAGTGATCATCAACTTGCACAACCCCTTGTGCATGCAATTCTTCAAATGCCCTTATTTTGTTACTTAAAGGGCTTGTTTTTCTACTGAGTTTTTGCTTGCAGTCGGGTTTTCTGATAGGTGTGTGTATGCTTGGCATGGTGACTTTAAATTTTACTAATCTCCTTACCAGCATATATCTTGTTGCAAGCTTATCTTATACACACACAAAAAAATTATATCTGCTTTAGTTCTTTTCCACTTAGTAAACGCAACTTCATTGTTTCCCACCAAAACTACATCTTCATTCCTTTTGTTCATTCGTCTGTTTTCCGAAGGTTATTGTTTACAAGCGCTATGAAGCTTAATCCTATTACTTCAAACTCTCTTTTAAAATATTCTTTAATTGCACATTTCTTAGAAGAGCATCTCCCAAGCAAAGGTTTATGGTTTAATTTGTCTTAAATAGGGAGATTGTGCAGTACTTAGCCTTTGTCAAGGCTTGAAACAATTTCACGATGCGATTTCAGTCTGCAAATAAAGTGTGAAGTCTAATTAAAGCTTTTTAAGATGACGTTTCTTCACTGAATCAAAGGAAGAATGCTGAGGTCTGCATTACCAGGCCTGTTGCGTAGCTCTTGTTTCATTTACCTTTGTACATACAGAATGTTCAGCTTGTTTTAGTGCCTCTTTTGTACTGCTCATGAAAGCGGCCTCGTAGTAAATCAGAAATAACAGCAAGAGAGTTTCTTACACCCCCAATCCCTTGTAAGGAACTGGTACTAAGGAATCATTCTGTTGCATTGTTTTTCGTTATCAGTTGAGCGTGTCTCTGTCTGCATACATAGAGTGTAGCTGGAGGATGGTTGGAAAGGATAAGAGAGAGGGGCGTACACACACGTTTGTGTTTGTCTAGATATTGTTGCATGCAACCCCAATCTCTCACTGTTGAGAGACTCTCCTCCACCTCACCCACGTTCCAGCAGCTACTACGAGCTACCCAAGGAAGGAGGTCAGCAGCGGCGGCCATGGAGATACATTGGGGTGCTCCTTAACTGCCACATCTGTCACCACCACCATCTCATCCTCCTCCCGGGGGGGGGGCACTGGCAAGGGAAATAGGAACATTCCAGGATCAAATCAGAAACCAGGATGGCTTTTGTAATTCCAGGACTGCCGTGGAAAACTGGGGCACTTGGAGGGCATGGGAATGAAATACTAAACAGAAGAAAGCAGGCGGCAGAGGGCCTTCTTGGTTGTGGCACCCACCCTGTGGAACTCCCTCTCATCAAATCTCAAGGAAATAAACAACTTTCTGACTTTTAGAAGACATCTGAAGACAGCCCTGTATTGGGAAGTTTTAAAGTGTGGTGTTCACTGTGTTTGATCCTTTAATTTACTGAAAGCTGGGGCAACCCAGTCAGATGGATGGCAATAATTGATTGATTGATTGATTGGCTGATTGATTGATTTTCAAATAGGCCTCTCAAGCAGCAACAAGGGTTTAAGGAGTAAAAGCACACACTGGACCTCTGAGAGGGAAAAGATGTCACACCCAGGCATTCCTTGCCCACATATATCTAGGCTCTGGGAGTTGCTAGAGTTTTCTGTCTCTCTCACATGGATGTACATAAAAGCAGAACCCCTAGGGAAATTAATCTGGATCTGCTTGAAGCCACTTGGTAGCAAACGTGTGTTTCTTGTGTAGTTAAACACCTCCCTGAGAACAAAGGCCTAATATTCTTTTGATTTCATTCCATGACCGAGAAAAGAATGATATGATCTTTGCATGGTTCCTGGCCATGGGATTCTGTTATGCTACTAGATGTTTATTCTTTTAATTATTTCACAGCCAAATATAGGACATGTTTCATTGGCACACACTCTGTGCATAATATGCTGGGCAAAACTCAAGATCTGGTTTCACGAATGCTGTAAATAGAGACTTATTTGGTTCTCATTAGTGTGAACTCGAGAGCAAATTTGGCCCATTGTCCCTCTTCTGACCCGTGCTTAAAAAAAAAAAAGCTGGCTGCTGAAATGACTGACATCTCTGACTGTTCTACGCAAATTTAAATAATGATGGCAGTTGTTGCTGTGCTTGTGGGTTAAAAACGCCTCAGGCTATGGAGCTAACAAAGATTTGCAGAATTTCAATAAATTGCCTGAACTCTTTGATTGTTTTTGTACTATTAGTTGTGACACAGTATTGCCAGGGGCTTTTTCCTGCCACCCCCAAGCATGGCAAGAGGACCCTAAGAAGCAATCCCACATTTATATTTATTCTCAGGCGGCCGTCATTTCATTTCTCTCTCTGTTTGCCTGCTATTGCCAGAGTACATTGCAGAGATTTTAAATGACAAGGGTTTTCCATGAGTACCTATCCCATCCCCAAGAACGTATAAACGTAGTAGTCTTTAGTTGTGATAAAGACGTGTATATGTGTGTTGTTAAAATGCACACATACTAAGCTTCAGCCAGATTGCTTCATCATGTGGCTTGAAAGCATTCTGATAGTATGGTGGCTGACTGGGCAAGCCATCATTCATGCACCATCTCTACTAATGCTAGGTTTGCACGAGCAACAATCTACACAGGCTTCATAAGAACAGCTACTCTAGAAGTCAGTCTCCAACTGAGACCAACAGGAGGTCCAGCTCCGAGGGCCTTCTGGCGGTTCTCTCACTGAGAGAAGTGAGGTTACAGGGAACCAGGCAGAGGGCCTTCTCAGTGGTGGCACCTGCCCTGTGGAACGCCCTCCCAACAGAAGTCAAAGAGAAGAACAACTACCAGACTTTTAGAAGACATCTGAAGGCAGTCCTGTTAGTTTTATAGTGTTTTTAATAATCTGCTGGGAGCTGGCCAGAGTGGCTGGAGAGGCCCGGCCAGATGGGCAGGGTATAAGTAATAAATTGCTGTTGTTGTTGTTATGTGGGTCATGGATGAAAAGATGGGGCGTGGAAAGGGAAGTAGCTAAAGCAAAGGATTACTCCCTCAACAGAGGCAAAATACCTGATGAGACCATCCACTGACCAAGGTGTAGTTACTTAATAGAATTATCAAATTGTGGAGTTGGAATATTTTGCCCAAACCCACGACCCTGAGATTAAGAGTCTCATGCTCTACCAACTGAGCGATCTCTTTGGAAATCAAAGATCTGAAAATTTTCAAGTTATCTTTGGATCAGGGAAATCTAAATTCAGAGGGGGGAATGTGTGAGATCCTAGTTCTTTGAAGTGGAAGTCTTCTGGTTATGCAGAATGAATGAGAGCACAAGCAACTTTGAATCAGAGTTGTTATACTCTGATGCTAGACAAGCCCGTGATATAATGAAAGCTAAAATCGTGCGAGGCCTTGTCATAGTATTCAGCATGTAAAAACATCTGTTGTCCTTGTATTGAGAGGCTATTCAGCTCAAGGATTACGGTTTTGGTTCACTAGCCCTAAACTTGTTGAATGATTTGTTGAATTGAGGAAAGGCTGTGACTGATTTTTAACTCCTACCTTGATTAAAATAATATGGGAATATGAGGCTGATCTTAGATGTGGCGTTGGCAGTGTGCTCCCTTGCTGATAATGCTGGAACATCGGTTCTTGTGGCTAGAAACCAGTCTCCCCAGAAGATCTATTGGCACCATTGTGCACAGAAAGGTGGGAGTGGGATTCCACCCCCTGGTTTTTGTTATGCTGTTCTTTGTTTTATTTCCAGGGCTTTTCTTTGTGAAATAATATGTGCTTTGCAGAACAATACCAGACATTTGTAAATGTTGTTCTAATTTATGTGAGAAAATGTTTCTATTATACATACCCGGTCCACATCTTTCAGATATAATACCCACTAGGTATAGATTTCTCATGTTGGCCTCATTTCCCCTCTCATCTCCTTTGTGCAGAAGTGTTTTATCATCTTTGATAAATAGCGGGTGTGTGGCATTGTGCCCAGCTGGTGTTATTTTCTGAATCATTAACTCATACTTCCACATTCAGGAAATTCATGAAAACCTTCTCATTTAACCAGAAATGTTGTGAACCCCAAATTCTCTGCTTTATAATAAACTGTTCCTCTATCAGGCTTAGTGTAGAGCTTACAAATTGGGTCCTCTCTAAGCTGAATAACTAACATGCTTTCAGTGTATGATCCTCAGCGTAGTTTGCAGCAGAAATAAATCATCACTTTCCCCAGATCTGTGGGGCTCAGCTCAGCTCAGCAGAAGTAGTTACCCTTAGCACTTTCTTAGCACTTAGCTGGGGAGCCAGCGTGGTGCAGTGGTTAAGAGCGGTGGACTCGTAATCTGGTGAACCAGGTTCGCTTCCCCGCTCCTCCACATGCAGCTGCTGGGTGACCTTGGGCCAGTCACACTTCTCTGAAGTCTCTCAGCCTCACTCACCTCACAGAGTGTTTGTTGTGGGGGAGGAAGGGAAAGGAGAATGTTAGCCACTTTGAGACTCCTTTGGGTAGTGATAAAGCGGGATATCAAATCCAAACTCCTCTTAAGCTTCAAGAGCTGTTCTTTGGGTTATATTGTAGAGTGGCTTCAATAAAACATAGTGGACTTAGAAATGCACTTTGTTTCGTTCAGCTTCTGGTGTGAGACCAAAATGGCAGTTCAGTATCCGTAGCTAACATACTGAGGCTTGCAATCAAAGACTTGAGTCCCCACTGAAATCAAGGGGGCTGCAGCGTTTATGATGTGCAGCCCTAAGTAAATTGGCACGCAGGAGACAGCACTGCTTGCCTTCTGTATACTGAGGTCTATTTCACACGACGTTTTCCCCTCATAAATGAAAAATTACAACCATCATTCCACTTCTAAAGAAACGAGAGAGAGAGAGAGAGAGAGAGAGAGAGAGAGAGAGAGTCTATGACCTGGAGCTAGTAGTCATCACTTTTCCCCCGATGCTAAAAGCTGTCCAAATTCTGGTTGCAGTTGCTCCTGCTTATTCAGATTTTAAGAAGTCTTTATAGTTGTTCAGGGTCAGCAAAGATGATACCGCAGGTCAAAGCAAACTTCATAAATAATCCATACAATTTTAAAATCATTTCCAAACTGTATTGAAATTTAAATAGGGTCACAACAGGTCATCATACTTCTTCAAAGATAATTGAGTGGTAGAATGAAGAATTGGGCACATAAGGGTGTGTGTGTGGCAAAAAGGAAAGTTCTCTTAATGATATTATTCTATTACTAAGAGCCACTGCTTGCATTGTTTACCAGCCCTCCCTACGCCTCTTGACAACTCCACCCCCCCCCGATCTCCCCATAGCTCACCCCAATCCCAAGATCCCGCTGCCACCGCCACTCCCAGAAGAAAGGAAGGAAGAAAGAGAACAAAGTCTTTCTCCCCAAGCTGCTACTGCCTGAAGGAGCTATGCATTTTGAAATGCACACTTTGCTTCCTCCTGGCAGCGGCTGCTGAAGAGGAGAAAGTGATGGTAGCACAGAAGCAAACTCCTAGGACAGGCATAGGCAAACTCAGCCCTCCAGATGTTTTGGGACTACAACTCCCATGATCCCTAGCTAACAGGACCAGGGATGATGGGAATTGTAGTCCCAAAACATCTGGAGGGCTGAGTTTACCTATGCCTGCCCTAGGAGCTGAGGTCCATTCGACACCCCCTCCCCATAAAATATTTGAGGTTGGTGGGCACTGCTATTCAAATGGTGTGCATGTACCGCATCTTGTGATCCATTATATGGGGTGGGGCCAAGCTGCCCCCCCTATTTTATTCAAGTTGGCACCCCTGGGTAGTAAGGAGTTTGTGAAGGCCTAGCTGCCCTACTTCCTGACCACCTGCTTTCACTGGATCACCTGTTTCTTTGCTCATTGCTCGCTCATTGGGACCACCGATTCGCTCAGACCCCGGTCTTCTCTCACCCCTGCTGTGTGTGCATGCCTGCAGGTAAGCAGGCTACTGACAGCCACACAAACTGAAGCGCAATGGCTTTTTCCTGTGAGAAATGAAGTCCAATGTGCATAGCTGTCAAGCGTCCCTTATTTGGCGGGACAGTCCCTTATCCCAGCGGCATGTCCCGCTGCTGTCCCTTATTGATGATGTCCCTTAAATTTCCCAGGTTTCAAAGAAAGCAGCTCCTCTCCCTTCCTGCCTGCCGGCCAGGGAGGAGGGAGGCTCCAACTGTGTTGCTTGGCTGTGTTGCTCACCCAATAAGAAGTCTAAGAACGACTGGGGGTGGAGCTTGCATGCCTTGTGCTGATCAAATCGGCTGCATTGCCTAGGGACTCGCCTTTGCTCAGCGCTTCCCAGTGGAGAGGTGACAGTGGTTTTCCTTGCTGCATCCCCTTTGCCGGGTTGCTGCGCTGTGGGAACCACCGCTTGAGGCTTCGTTTGGCTGCTGGCTGGGCTTTCTGCCTTTGGCTCGGAGGGGATCAGAAGTTGAACATACCTGTGCCTGGAAAATCCCTTATTTTGGCTGCTGATCCCTTATTTCCGAGGCTGCTGGTCTCTTATTTTCAAATCTGTAAGTTGACAGCTATGCCAATGTGCTTTCAGGTCTTTGATTTATTTTGAACAGTTCATTTGTTGAGCCAACCAATGGCCCATGGTGGGACAGCAATAGAGGCCAAACTTGTGCAACTTACTAGTGAAGCATCATAACAGAAGGTGGGGGGGGGGGAGAGATTAAAAAATGGTGCACTCTTCAGATTTATTCCAGTTCTCTCAACCTCTGTCAATGAGGTTATCAATGTTCAGAGTAGGGACACACATTTTCTTTCTTTATTTCGTAAAATGTTTATACTGTTTGATTGTAGAAAAGACCTCAAAGCTGTTTGGATTCCTTCCTCCTCCCTGCCTATGATCCTGTTTTCCCCTTGATTTCTCCCATAAAGGTTTAATGTCTCCAGTTAAAATAACCAGGACAAATAAAAAAGGTTTTTTGCCTTCATGCCATGCTTCAATGATGCCAGAAATTTCTTGATAGCCATCAGTTTGCCAGACTAGTTGGACCTTCCATTGGTGTAGCAGAACTTTTCATAAAATCACATCTCTGCTTAATAATGTGAAAAGCCTTGGGATTTGTTTGTTTTTTAAAATTGCACGTGCTGGATGACAAGTGGCAATGTTATAATGCCATTCTTTGAATAGAGAGCTTTAATGACATTGTGACACTTAGGATTTTATTTTTTTTTATGGAGGGGGAGTTATAATATCACAACAGGTTATGTGTAAGAAAGACAATAGATTGAGAAACAGCTGGAGCCAAAATCACACTTATCAAGAATGGAAGAAAGTATTTTTACAGCAGCAACCCAGGTCCAGATTTTGACATATTGCTAATATTTTTAAGGCAATGGTGTTGGTCACTTCTTAATATAAAAATTTAAATAATAATAATAGAGCGGTGACAGAAGAGCTTTCCCAATTCTTTAAGGTAAAATAGTTAATTTCTTCATTGATATTAACAGAAAGTTCTTTGGACATAGTTCTAGTGAGCAGCACAAAAAAGGAAAAGAGATGGACTGTTAGGAAACCTTGGTTAGGTGATAATTTGATTTTGTGGGAAAGTTGGTTGGAACTAGAGCTTAAGATACCATATTTACTCGAATCTAATGCTCACCTTTTTTTTACCAAATAATGTTGCGAAAATTCAGGTTCACATTAGATTCGATGGCACATTTACATTTGCCAGCAAATACTTTTTTTGGTTTCAAGGTTCTGAAAATTGAGGTATGCAATAGATTTGATGGTGCATTAGACCTGAGTAAATATGGTAATATGTTTAATTTCAAAGCCAGATTTTGTGGATCACACAGGACTGATGAATGCAATAAACTGCAATATAATGAAAGATAATTTAGCAGATGCAAAGACAGTTATAATTTATTTGATTCATCAGGGATTACATAGCAATCTTCTAGAGTGAAATAGGTAAATATTCCATGGTAAATGCAAAGAACAAGCATCTTAAGATACTAAGAAAAACAAAGAAAGATGTATTAAAAAGTTGGAAAGTTCTGAAATGTCATTTTGTTTCTTAATCAAAAAAATTGAAATTAAACAATGTGAACTCTCAAGGCCATGGTCACATTTTGCTTTCTAGGCATACCAGGGAGTGATTATATAAATGCTAACTACATAGATGGCTACAGAAAACAGAATGCCTATATAGCAACACAAGGAGCTCTTCCTGAAACTTTTGGAGATTTCTGGAGAATGATCTGGGAACAAAGGGGCGCAACGGTTGTCATGATGACCAAACTGGAAGAGAGGTCCAGGGTAAGGCAACTTTATATTTCCTTATATTTATATTTGGCTAACCTTTCATGAGTAGTTTATCCATAAAACTGACTTTCAAATGTGATGGGGTGTCCTTCCATTTCCCAAAATGTCTATAATAGTTTCTTCATTCATTTCAGCTCCTTTATTTGAGCTACACTGCATTAAAAGACGTCCAAACTACAGAAACTGGTCTTTGTCTTTAATGCATAATCTTTTCTCCTTTGCTCCACACCTTGGTATATATGGAAACCTTCAGGGAGATTCCCTTGAATGTCTCCAAAATTTCTATTTATTTCACTGGGTTATGTCTGTGAGAGAGAGATTAAATATGTACATTAAAGTCTTGGAGCTCACACAACTCTGTTCATGTGATAGCACTTTCCAGTTTTCCTAGTGATAAACTGCAAGTTTCGTTGACATGGCTGGTGTGATACCGTTATCATGTTTCAAAGAGCCTATCGGTCTTTGTTATCACATTGCCTTATTACCTTACACAGGGAGGCAGGCTGGGATGTGATGTGAAAAGACAATCTGTGATAACGGATCTGGGTTGATGACTTAACACAAGCACTTGATATCTACAATGAGAAAACTGTTAAATGCTGTCTTCAGAACCAATTGCATTAACCAAATGCATTTTAAAGTACTGCACTATTCCAGGTTTTCTTAATGATTTGTCCCTTATTAAAAACGTTACGTGGATACGTTTAGCAATCTCAAGCCCATAGTCATTACAGTACACTGAACATATTATTGCTTGCCTGAGTATTCAACCTGTATTAACATTATTACTTACAAATATATGTTGATAATGAGGATCCCAGTGTACTTTTTTTTTCATCAACCTACTCTATATTTTATCTCGGTGCAGCAGGCTTTCAGTGGACCTCAATGTAGAAGGATGTTTTGAGTTAGGCAAATGAAATTTTGCCTCTTTCTCATTATCTGCTTCTAATAATAAAGTTAACTTCTAAATAGTATTCAGTGCTACTACCAGTGTGAGGGAACAAACACTCCTTTGCCAAAGACTTTGTTACTTAAATGCCCACAGTTTATCATAACACTGCAGCCACAGCTAGGCTATTCACATAAACACAATTTGCAATAACCAAATGAAATTTTGCTCAGTCCACTTATTAATTGCTTTTTGCAATTTCTAGTTAACTCTGCTGTCTGTTTTATTATTCTCTCAAAAGTGCCGGTCAGAATAATAATGCTCTTACCATATAGTTTTATTTGATAGCAGCAAATGCTGGGAATCTTGGAAGTACAGTTGCATTAGAACCTAGAGATTCCAACCTATATCTTTCATTTAAGGTGGGGTTTTTTTAGTGGTTAGTAAAATCTAGGAATTTAACCCATGCTATCTGATCAGTGATTGTTGTTGTTGTTTAGTCGTTTAGTCGTGTCCGACTCTTCGTGACCCCATGGACCAGAGCACGCCAGGCACTCCTGTCTTCCACTGCCTCCCGCAGTTTGGTCAAACTCATGCTGGTAGCTTCGAGAACACTGTCCAACCATCTCATTCTCTGTCGTCCCCTTCTCCTTGTGCCCTCCATCTTTCCCAACATCAGGGTCTTTTCCAGGGAGTCTTCTCTTCTCATGAGGTGGCCAAAGTATTGGAGCCTCAGCTTCACGATCTGTCCTTCCAGTGAGCACTCAGGGCTCATTTCCTTAAGAATGGATAGGTTTGATCTTCTTGCAGTCCACGGGACTCTCAAGAGTCTCCTCCAGCACCATAATTCAAAAGCATCAATTCTTTGGCGATCAGCCTTCTTTATGGTCCAGCTCTCACTTCCATACATCACTAACTTCCATACATCACTAGATCAGTGATAGCCCATATGTTTAAACCACAGTGGCCTATTTCAGAGCAGTTTCCTGCAAGGGCAGTAAAAGTTACGGCTCTTTCCTGATTCCCCTGAAGGCAGGACTCCATAGGTTGTGATCCAGCAAGCAAAATGCAGCCCACCAAGGTGTCCAAAAATATGTGGTTTCCCCCCTGCAAAATCAAGGGCACTGCAAGCTAGAATAATGACTGATGGGGTGCATTCAACTTGATTGGCACCAACTGTGCAGGCCTGCTAAGTATCTGTTTTGGTGAGTGAACCATACAAACCTTGTGAGTAAGTGTCTACTTAGGCAGGCAGAGGCATCTCACTGCTTGCCCTGAAAAAGGTTGGATCACCGTGTCCATTCGAAGAAAACACTCACAATGCTTCAAGATGCTCAGAATGTGCCTGCGACTGCTTCCAGCTCTGGCCCTTGCCCCAAATCAAAGACATAAATAATAATAATAATAATAATAATAATAATAATAATTTTTTATTTATACCCTGCCCTTCCTGGTTCAAAAACCAGGCTCAGGGTGGCTAACAACAAATTTAAAACACTTAATTGCAAAAGCAGCATAAAATACAGTATAAAAACATGAATAACAATAAAATTCAAAGTTCAGAAATCAATTTAGGGGAAATAAACATTAGATAATCCCCAGGGCTAGCTGGCTGAATTAGTCCTACTTGGGCCAGCGAGGAGGCCAGGGGAGAATTAGCTGTGGGGTCTCAGAGCAGCTAATCTGCATAAAAGGGAGGGGAAGGGAAGGGAAGAAAAGAGAAATAAAAGATCAGGCTGAATTCAAATTAAAGGCCAGGTGGAATAGCTCTGTCTTACAGGCCCGACAGAAGGAGGTTAAATCCTGAAGGGCCCTAGTCTCATGGGACAGAGCATTCCACCAGGTCTGAGCCATCACTGAAAAGGCCCTGGCCCTGGTGGAGGATAGTCTGACTTCCTTAGGGCCCGGGACCTCTAAACTTGGTTATTCATGGACCTTAAGGTCCTCTGCGGGGGATAAGAAATGCCTTATGGCAGAAGAAAAGAGTGGTGATGGACAACACTAACCACCGGTGGAGCATCTTAGGAGCTGATACTGATGATAGGATATTGTTATGAGTTGGGGGGGGCAGGCTGTATGCCTGATCCCCCTACTAATTCCTGGATCCAGCACAGATTCAATTGGTAAAACAGCCAGGCTAGCTTCCTGTTGAGATAATGGTCCTCTAAGTATGGGCCATTAAGGTGGCTCTGTGCCAGATGGCAAACAGATGGTCTCCCCTCTCTCAGCTCACTGGTAGTGAGAAAGACAAAGGCCAGAGTTGGGAGAGGTGTGTGTAAGCTGGAAGCAAAGCTGCAGGCTGAAGCTAGTAAGACAAAGCCATGCCTGATTTCTGCAGGAATCCAAGGCAAGCAAGACCCTCTTCGTGTGAGCCCCTCCATCATAGGCTCAGGTTGGATATGTGTAAATAAACCATATATCATGAAGACACTGCAGTCTCCACTGTCCCTCATTCCAAGGAAAACAAACTCGGGGTTAAAGCCCAGAACTCTGGAATGTCACTTGCAACAATATACTGCCTGTGCAGTTTGAACACAACCGCTGACCATACATTGAGGTCCACCAGGGTTCAACAAATGCCCTGTTGTTATTGCCTGGCAGGATAAAGAAATACAGTGAGAGGTGGCAAACATAGCTGGTGAGCTGTGTTCTGGGTCTAAGATTGTGGGGGGATTGGTAACGAAGATACAATAACATTTATTGCACTTTTAATACCATAAAACAGATTAATGCAGCCCAAATGAGATGAAAATACACTACAGTATTATTATTATTATTTTAAAGCAGCCGAGATACCAGTTGTGTTGTTATTCTTTGGTTTCTGTATTTTATGGTGCTTGTGAGACGGAGAGCAAGAGAGTGAATAATTTTTCCTCCTGTGCTGTGGCAGACTTGATAATTATTTTATCTGGAAGGCAAGAGCATTCTGCTGTGGGACCTCATCTCCTTCCTACCTTCCATCCTATTTTTGTTTACTTGCTTTCCTGTTGCTTAGTCCTGCAGCTGTGCTTGAGCGTTTCTAACCTGCTCTGCATAGATAAAGGGATTTTTTTTTTCTTTTTAAGGGGTGGGGGAGGGAAGCACCTGCAGAAGCAAACTTAGTTGGTTCATTAGCATGTGTTAGATGTCTGACTAACCTCAGCTTTGAGAACTTACATATTCAACAGCTGAGCACATTGAATGAAGATGTTACAGTGAATTAGTTATTCATTTGTTTGCCTTGGGGGAAGCTGCAGGGCAAAGGAGCTCTTTCATTTATAACCCCTTCACACTTTATTGTTTTCGCTTTAAATGTCATCTCCCGAATCTCACCTGACCTAATCCAGACCTCAGAGAAAGTCAGTCCTATTACTTTGCTATCACGCACATAATATATATCAAAAAGGATTATGCACACTGTGGTGCATGGAAGAATGTTGATAACATATTTATTACATGCATGAGTTTCGTTTGTATGAAACGAAAGGGAAATCTTAAGCGGTGGAAACCAGAGATTAGAAATAGCAGCTGGCAGTTACAGACAGGAATACATAAAGCAATTCAAAGCATTAATATTTTATATATATATATATATATATATATATATATATATATATATATATATAAATTGTGACTTGTGGTAGGATTCATTTCTGCAGAATTTCCATGTGTACTGTTACATCCTTTTTTGGTTCATTTCTTTCAACTTGCAAACCCGTTGTGGTTTCAGATTGTTTCCATGCTGCATTATTTAGACAATCTAAAATTTAAATTGCTCTGGGCAGCCAGCGGATGGTGGAGGCAGTTTGGAATAAAGCTAAATGTTATTCTTCAAAAATAGCATTTTTTGTTGTCCACTAAATAAATTGTTTTGAGGAAGACATGTCGTGGCTTTGTAAGTAGCAAATTATTGGCTTTCAACAAATTCATTCTGTTCTTGAATCTTTTTTTTTTTTAATGCAGCAAAGGCTTTATTAATATATATTCTCAATTACAGTCGTTCACCAAGTTTTCTTATGCTATTGATATGCCATTGAGCCAAACTCCTTGATCCATTTGGGAGCAAGGCTCAAAGAATCAGGCTTCTGACATCATATCCAGCCTGGATAAGGTACTGAACATTCTGTTCTCCAGGAGGAGATATGTGAGGCTGAGTTAATACTGTACCCTAAACTGCTAGTCCTTTCCCACCAACCAGTTGATTGGTGGGATTCTAGTTTATTGTATTCAGCTGTGTGCATGCAGCCCTGGCTGGGGCAAACATGTTCTGTTGGATGCAAAATCAAATGCAAAATCCTTTCATGAATCGGAAGCAAACATGTGTCAATATCTACTTTGGTGACAAGGAGTAGTCTTAAGCTCCTACATAGAATAGAAACTGTTTATTAATTGAAACCGGTTATTACATATCACAGCAGAAAACACATTGCCTTAGATCCAGGGCTGGTTGCACAGTTTTGTCAGTCTTTGGACATCAACGGGGGCCCTAGGCCCTCTCCCATCCCCATCACAGCCCTTCCTTTCCACCATCCTAGCTTTGCCAGAAGGGTTGGAACCCAATACGCTTGCCATCTTTCAGCCCAGGTGGTGGCAATGGTGCTAAAAGGAACACAAAAAAGATGCTAACCTCCTGCAAATGCGCCTGCCCTCAGGAATGGAAGATTACTCAAAGGTCCCTGTGATGCCATAGAACTCGTTCTCTGTTCTTCTATTTCCTATGGAATGGGTGCCTGAAAGCAAGAGAGCCTGACTGGGTTGCTCTTTTTGATCTTGACAGTGCTTACAAAGACGGGCTTTTTGAATATCACCATACCGGCAACAAAAATCTGTAACTTGTAGACCAGGAAGTAGCCTTGTGCTAGCTCAGTTTTCCTTATTTCTTTGAACAGCTGACTGTAAATGCCTCCACCTCAGCTATCATTTACCGCAAAATGACTGACTGATTTATTTAACCAAATGTATGCACTGCTTGCCAAAAAAAAGACCTCTGAGTGCTTTACAAAGGACAAGCTAAAATAGTAAATTAAAAATACAGATCAAAGCAAACATGTTAACATGTTTAAAAAAATATTTAAAAGACCAGCAGTTTTTAAAAAGCAACTATTTAACAGTGAAATCATGTGCGAGAATTGCACATTCAAAAAGCATGCCTGGGTAGGCGTGCCGAAACAAAGAAGGTTTTAGCAGGCGCCAAAAACAATACAGCAAAGGAGTTTTTGGAACTTCTTTCCATTCCAAAAGTAGTTTGTCATGTGACATCAGGTACTGTTGGGAATTTATGTTTAAATAGGAATTTATGGGGGGGGGGGGATCTTATTTTTCCACTTACATTCTCATTGATGGAAATAGGTACCAGCTAGAAGACAAAACTAGAAGACATGCATTCTGGGTGGGTTCTTACTGCTGAAGTCACAGGAAATGCTGCTCAGATATAGAATTGCAAACTACCCAGAGAGTTAGAATATTGAAAACTAATTATCTTAACTATTATTCGTGTAACTTTCAAAGCAACCATTATTTGAAGTGTCTTTTAGATTCCTCCCAAGTTATTGTTATTTCTTTCACTGGTATTTCTTTCTTACTTTCTTTGTGGGAATACTGCCTTTCACTTATGACTTTGCCCAAATCAAAGAATGCTTTAAAATCAAAATTCTATTATAAGTATCATTTCAAGAAATTCAGACCGCATCACTGAATCATAGAATTGTAGAGTTGGAAGCGACCGTGAGGATCATCTAGGTCAACCCTCTTCAATGCAGGAATCTTTTGTCCAATGAGGGGCTAGAACTGAAATTAAGAGCCTCCTGCGGTACCAACTGAGCTATCCCAGTATACGGCATTCTTGTGGTGTAGTGGTTAAGAGCAGTAGATTCGTAATCTGGTGAACCGGGTTCGCGTCTCCACTCCTCCACATGCAGCTGCTGGGTGACCTTGGGCTAGTCACACTTCTCTGAAGTCTCTCAGCCCCACTCACCTCACAGAGTGTTTGTTGTGGGGGAGGAAGGGAAAGAAGATTGTTAGCCACTTTGAGACTCCTTCGGGTAGTGATAAAGCGGGATATCAAATCCAAACTCTTCTTCTTCTTCTTCTTCTTCTTCTTCTTCTTCTTCTTCAATCTGCAAACCACCTATATTAGGCTTGTGGGTGTCTGCAAGTTTATGTCTAATCTAGCCGCAATGAGGCAAGTTGATCATTTGGCACTCTGCACGAATGCCATTGCAAACAGCAGCAAAATTATGGCTGTGCAGCCCAGTTGGCAGTCAAAGATGGTATAATTGTTTTTAACCTGACACCTATCTTGTGCTGCTGTTACGCTAAATAATTCTGTAGGTTAATTTTCTACTCCCATTTCTGTACTGGTAGGACCATCATGACATTAATCAATTAATTAATAAGCATGCACGGAGAAGTCTATCAAGCAGAATCTTCAAAATAAATGCCATGCTAAATGCCAAATACGTCAGCACAAATTAAAACTACAGGGTAGGAGATCAGTATTTTACCCTTACAATATTGGCAGGTCTTCTGAAGCAGGTTCACAGTTTGAAAATACGCTCAAGCAGTTTTGGAAGGGAGGAAAAAGAGTCTTAGTCCCCATACTGCTAGGGAGCTCTCCAAGGTTCTGAAGAAAAGAAGCCAAATAAAGCCTTGCTTATTACTTACTACCCCACGAGAGTTGTTTTGGTTGTTTTTAAGCAAGACTAGACCTTTTTTACTGCAAAATTTTCTCTCACAATTCACTATCAAGTATCGTATTCATTGATTTTGTTGGATTTTTTTATTTTTAAAAAATACGGAAATTTGCCTCCTTTAGTGTCACTGATAAAAGGTGGGACGGTATTTTTTCACACCTGTGATTTGCTGGAGTGTGAAGGTTCCTGAATATTACTTGGTAATAGATGTATATTTTTAAACTCACCAGGTTTGAAATGGTGCCCGCCTCCATTCTTAGTGGGAAATACGTCATTCAGTGTTCACTAGCTCTACAGCTTTCATTTCAGCCAGTGGACTGTGTCATTTCTGCATTTGGAAGCATACAGGAGTCTTCTATTATGTCTTGTATAAAAGGAAACCATGAGACTGCACCTTTTATGCCTTTCATGCTTTGGCTCCCAGTATGTTTCTGAGCACAATTCAAAGTGTTGGTGCTGACCTTTAAAGCCCTAAACGGCCTCGGCCCAGTATACCTGAAGGAGAGTCTCCACCTCCATCGTTCTGAGGTCCAGCTCTGAGGGCCTTCTGGCGGTTCCCTCGCTGTGAGAAGTGAAGTTACAGGGAACCAGGCAGAGGGCCTTCTCAGTAGTGGCCCCCGCCTTGTGGAACACCCTCCCATCAGATGTCAAAGAGAAGAACAACTGCCAGACTTTTAGAAGACATCTGAATGCAGTCCTGTTTAGGGAAGCTTTTAATGTTTAACAGACCACTGTATTTTAATATTTTGTTGGAAGCTGCCCATAGTGCCTGGGGAAACTGAGCCAGATGGGCTGGGTATAAATAATATATTATTATTATTATTATTATTATTATTATTATTATTATTAACCTTTGACCTCAGCTTTACAGCTGCCTTGTTAAAATGATCTGCTCTTACTCTAGTGTAGTTGATACTGCTTCTAGCTGAATTTCAGAGGATGTTGTTAAGCAGTGCTTCTGGATTATCTGCACTATTGTCTATGAGGTGGTGAAACTTCCTACCAAAGATACATAGCCAAGGCACCTAGTCCTCCCACTGAGGCCATTCCATCTAAGGCTCTTTCAGCACAGTCTTATTTCTTCCACCAGCAACCAGCTCCTCAGAATACTTCTCAGATCTTTCTTATCTTTAAAATGTGCCTGTTTGTTACTGAGCTTTACCCCCTTTGGAATAACTACTAAGTAATAATGCTAGCTTCAGTCTGTCCTCATACCAAATGGCTGTATGATTTCCTTTGGAGCTCAAGAACAAAGCTTGACTGGAAATTTGGTTGGTTGGCGCCCATCTGTCTCAGGAGACAATGGAAAAGTGCTCCCTCTGCCGTGAAGTCAAACCTTTGGAGAGTTACAGTGCCTGCTGTGGCTGTAGAGACCAATATGAGAGAGACATGTTTAGTTGCAGCTGGGGCAGATGAAAGCATCCTGTTGTGTTGATGCAGGTGTACCGTGGCGTTTCTTTCTACGCGCCTCCCAGAGGTCAAAACTAAATACAAAATCAGTAGTTTTGAGATTGTTGTTGTTTAGTTGTCTAGTCGTGTCCGACTCTTCGTGACCACATGGACCAGAGCACGCCAAGCACTCCTGTCTTCCACTGCCTCCCACAGTTTGGTCAGACTCATGTTTGTAGCTTCGAGAACACTGTCCAACCATCTCGTCCTTTGTCGTCCCCTTCTCCTTGTGCCCTCTATCTTTCCCAACATCAGGGTCTTTTCCAAGGAGTCTTCTCTTCTCATGAGGTGGCCAAAGTATTGGAGCCTCAACTTCACGATCTGTCCTTCTAGTGAGCACTCAGGGCTGATTTCCTTAAGAATGGATAGGTTTGATCTTCTTGCAGTCCATGGGACTCTCAAGAGTCTCCTCCAGCACCATAATTCAAAAACAACAATTCTTCGGCGATCAGCCTTCTTTATGGTCCAGCTCTCACTTCCATACATCACTACCGGGAAAACCATGGCTTTTAGTTTTGAGATAGATATGTGTAAATTGAAACCCACAAATCCCAACACATAAGCCTTGCAATGTGGCCCACTATGGGCTTAGTAAACTCCTGGGTTTTCCTGTTACCAGGAAGCAGTTGTCAGGTAATTCTCATAGTTGCTTACAGTAAAATAATAAAAGCATAGATTTAAAAAGAATTAATAATGAAGAAACAAACAAACATAGCAGAGCAATAAAATAAGATAGAACACCAGCATACAGTCTTAAATAATTACAAAGCCTGGGCAGATAGAAAGTGTGACCTCCAGCACAAGGCCATGTCCCTAGAGGTCACTGGATAAGCTAAAGTGACTATGCGCCTAGAAGTCAAGCCAAGTCACTTGGTCCAGGCTCACCACAAACTTATCAAACACTGCAGTAAAGAGTAATTAAGCTCACCTTAACTATGCTTGACTGTGCATAGCAATGGTAAGAATGTGAAGTGAGATCTCTATTACCCTGGAATCCACCCAAACCAGAACACTTCAAGTATTTGAACCATATGTTTGGGAAACATAAGAACAAGGAATTTGCATTCTTTCAGTAAAGAGTGGGAAATAATGTTTCTATCTAATAAACTGGCCCGACATGTTTGTCACTCCTTTACCACGAGTGTTTTAAACCAGATCTTTTCCAGCTGACTCCTATAACTCAACGTCTCCTCATCGGACAATCCCCACCTGTCACTCACCCTGGCTCCACCACCTTTGCCCCTCAATCTTGCACTGTCTTCTTTCTCTCACTCATTTTTCTGTTACACTAAGACACGGAGTGCCCTTTAAAATCTGATAAATAATCTCTTTCTGTGAACTCTTATAGATCAAAGACTTGGCAATCTAAAGCCACGACATGTTTCATTAAAGAAAGGAAAAGCCTCAAAACAAAATTACGTTTTTGTGTAGTTTCTGGCATAGTTCATTCTAAACATCCTGGATCAAAGAAATCCAGTCTCGTAGCACTGCTTTTCTGTTTGTAGCAAAGCTTAAATTTTTCAAACCGCTTACTTCGGAAACCAGTATTTATGTTTGGATGTCAATGATCATGGTTTCATCTGATATACTGTATTTTTCGCTCCATAAGACACACTTTTTTCCTCCTAAAAAGGAAGGGGAAATGTCTGTGTGTCTTATGGAGCGAATGTGTGGTTGATCGCTGGCTCCCTTTCCAGTCCTGCCCCCTTGCCCAGACCTCCATTGTTGAATGTTCTGCAGACAGAGGCTGTTTGTTTCCCCAGCGACATGTGACTGGCTGGTTAGATTATCTGTCTGGAAAGAAGCTGTAGAACTGTGAGTTGAACCCCATAAAAGCAGGATTTTTTCCCTTTGCAAAGTAAGCTCGACAACTTTGAGCTGATCCTCAAAAAAACGGGGCTTTTCCCCTTTGCAAAAGAAGCTGCATAACTGTGAGCTGATCCTCCCCAAAACAGGGCTTCCCCCCTTCCTCCTCTAAAATCTAGGTGCGTCTTATGGTCAGGTGCGTCTTATGGAGCGAAAAATACGGTATTCTGCAGCACCATGAGACAAATGTGAGCGGGTGTAACGTAAGACCTGGATTTGAAATTGTAAATTGCAAGTAGCACTTGCTGCTGGTTCAAACCACATCACGAGACACGGCATCTATAGAGCCTCAGCTATAGAGGCCATTGGGTCAGGCAGCCACCGCAAGCAGAGGCATTATGAGGTACATAAAGGACTGAGGGCACAAGCCCATGACACAAATTTGCATATGTTAATTTATATCTAAACATACTTCAATGCAAATTAAAACAGCCAGTACAGCCGTACCTTGGATCCCGAACGCCTTGGTACTCAGACGTCTTGGCTCCCAAACGCCGCAAAGTGAGTGTTCCGGTTTGCAAACGTTCTTTGGAACCTGAACGTCCAACAGGGCTTCCGCGGCTTCTGATTGGCTGCAGAAGCTTCTTGCAGCCAATCAGAAGCCGCGCTTTGGTTTCCAAACATTTTGGAAGTCGAATGGACTTCTGGAATGGATTCCATTCGACTTCCAAGGTATGACTGTAGTTGGATCTCACCAGCACTAGGTTTTGGTTGTGCACCTAGTCACTTTATGAGCAGCAGAAAATAATAATAATAAACGTGAGGGAAAGGGAACAGAAGGCTCCCTTTACAAAATTCAAAAACTCCAGTGCCACCACTGGCCAGGCCCAACGATGCCCCATTCTGCAATGGAGTCCTTCCTTCTCGCCCTTCCTTGAGCCATGCTGACCACATGGAGAGAGCAACCACTTATACTGCCTTCTCCCTGCCATTACTTCACTTGCATCAGTTGGCAGAGGTGAAAAGGAAGCTATTTCCCTTCTTTGCCTTCACTGGCTTAGGATTTTGGATTGTTTGTTTTATGCCCCCCCCCCCCGCCGCCTATGTCTGAGCAAAAAAGGACAGAAAAGAGAGTCTCTTATTCTGGAACTGGAGAAAAGCAGGTCACTTGAAGATCAGTTCCATCCCAATGGAAAAACATGCAGGCCTCTTGTCATATTATTGAAGAATTCCATGTTCTTACTGTGCATACATACCAAGCTGAGAGAGGTGGAACAGGAAGCAGTTTCTTTTATCAGACAACACAGTTTCATGAATCCTCTTCCTGACTCGATCTGTTTTGTAGCTGTGCTGATGCACACCATCTGGTCCACCAAGTGGCACACATCAAGCATTACTGATGACGCTACTTTTCCGTGAAACACGCCCTATAAAATCTGCAGCATAAAGGCTCAAGGTCCCATTGTCCCATTCGGCATGCTGAGCGCTCAGGAAGCTTGTTTATATTGTGTTCCCCAAGTGCACCATCATCTCGTCGTCCTTCTGGATGATCTGGATCATTTCCACAGCAACTAGACCACATGCTGTGGGGGTGTCTCCTATCCCAACATAGTAATATTCTTGTCAGCCTGTTTCCATTAGTTTTCAGCTGTGAGAAACGAGATTCGTGCTACTTAAAAAGTGAATATATTTCTGCCTAAAATGCTTTTTTGCAGGTGAAATGTGATCAGTATTGGCCAAGCAGAGGAACCGAAACGTATGGACTGATCCAGGTGACCTTATTGGACACTGTAGAATTGGCAACGTACTGTGTCAGAACATTTGCACTTTACAAGGTAATTCTTCGTTCTGTATGCATCAGATATTTTTTTGGTGGCGAGAGAGAGTCATGGTTGTTTATAACAATATAACTGGATTACATGAGGCCATACAGTCTAGTTCATGGGTAGGCAAACTAAGGCCCGGGGGCCGGATCCAGCCCAATCACCTTCTAAATCCGGCCTGCAGATGGTCCAGGAATCAGCATGTTTTTACATGTGTCCTTTTATTTAAAATGTATCTCTGGGTTACTTGTGGGGCTTGCTTGTTTTTTTTACATGAGTAGAATGTGTCCTTTTATTTAAAATTCATCTCTGGGTTATTTGTGGGGTGTACAAATTTGTTCATCCCCCCGCCAAAAAAAAATATAGTCCACCCCCCCACACAAGGTCTGAGGGACAGTGAACCGGCCCCCTGCTGAAAAAGTTTGCTGACCCCTCCTTGCAGCAGCAAGATTCCCTAGAATTAAATGCTCACCCAGTTTCCTATCCAAAGCCTGCAGAGTGCCGGGGGAGGGGGGGCCATAAAATTCCTAGCCATTATCAAACATCTTTACAACTATAAAACATTTATTGACATTCAAGCCATATCAGAACTCTGAAATCTTTTACACATTGTCTTTCTTCCCTCCATGGCCCTAGTAAACAGTTCCTCCTCCTTTCTATGTTAAGCTTTTAATTATTTGAATATTTGTTTTCCAATCTAACTTACAGCCAGTTCCTTTAGTTTTAAAGCCAATGGTTTTCAACTAGTGTTCCATGGTACCCTGGGGTGCCTTGAATGATGGCCAGGGGTGCCGTGGGCAACATTGGCTTCTGTTCCTCTTTTCTTCCCTCCCTCCTCTGATGCCCTCTCACGTCTCTACCTCCTAAAGGCTTGCACAGCTGTTCATTGCAGTCACCCTGGCTACAAGCTCAGCAGGCAAATGGGGCCTCTGAGGCTGGCCAGCGCGTGCAGGCTGCCAGTAGCTGAGGCAGCCTCAGAGTAGACAAGCAAGTGGGCGAGGGAGTCCAGCCACCAAGTCTGGCAGCCCTTGCTCTTGGGAATGGACAGAGAAGTCCCAGGCCCCAGATGAGACCAGGGGTGGCAGCAGCAGCTGCCCAGAGGACTCCCAAGGAGAGGGGAGAGGAGAGGAAGCTGAGGGAACACTGCACAACGGAAGGTGTTTGGAAAAGGGTGAGAGGCTGCCAGAGGCTCTGCAGGCAAGGGGTGACATAACTGGACTCCTGAGCCCCACAGGGGTGCCGCAGAAAGAATGTAGTTGGCCAAGGGAGTCGTGGACTCAAAAAGGTTGAAAACCTCTGGCTTGAGTCATGCATTCTGAATGTTGGGCTGGCTACACAATAGTTCCCATACTGCTTCTCTGCAGTAGTAGTGAATAACAGTGCTGTGTCTGCACTTTCCAGCACCATCACTGAGAAGTTCATTTCTGTGATAAATCCAATAAAAAGGTAAAGGGACCCCTGACCGTTAGGTCCAGTTGCGGCGCTCATCTCACTTTACTGGCTGAGGGAGCCGGCGTACAGCTTCCAGGTCATGTGGCCAGCATGACTAAGCCGCTTGTGGCGAACCAGAGCAGCGCACGGAAACGCCATTTACCTTCCCGCCGGAGCGGTACCTATTTATCTACTTGCACTTTGATGTGCTTTCAAACTGCTCGATGGGCAGGAGATAAATCCAATACAGCTCACTATTAAATAGGTGCCACAGTTCTAGAGTAGCCACAGACTCAGCTTGAGAGATGATATCGTATTTTGCCTTTAAATGGAACTTTATTTAAGACTCATGGCGATGTGGCAAATATGCCTTTGCTCCATTCCGGAGCGCTGTTGTGACATTGGGCATTCATTCCAACCAACATTCTTCTCTGGCAGAACGGATCGAGTGAGAAGAGAGAAGTGAGGCAGTTCCAGTTCACTGCCTGGCCTGACCATGGAGTTCCAGAACATCCGACGCCATTCCTAGCTTTCTTACGACGAGTCAAAACCTGTAATCCTCCCGATGCTGGGCCAATGCTTGTTCACTGCAGGTAAGCGCAGGCTTCACTGTAACAAACACTTGCAAGTGACATGTTAATGCCGTAAGCCAATGGCTCATAATTTGGCATTGTATATAGCATTTCATTTGCATTTTCCCCATTCTCTGGAAGTTCTGATTAACTGAATACATGATGGCTGTAGTCTAAACAAGCACAAAACAAGCTCCACAAGCTGTAAAGGAGCTTTAGAACACAGTGAGGGTTGTTTTCAAGCAACAGCCCCTTTTTCTACATGGTAAACTATTTTGAAAGCTTAGGGGAGGTTCTTAAAAAAAATGTGTTAATGCAAATGGGGCTTGTTTGAAGGAAAATGTACAAAATAAAATCCAAATAGACTACCCCAAGGTGCAGCCATATGCACACTTATTCCGGGGAGGTGCGCTTAGAACATGGGTAGGCAAACTAAGGCCCGGGGGCCGGATCCAGCCCAATCGCCTTCTAAATCTGGCCTGCGGACGGTCCAGGAATCAGTGTATTTTTACATGGGTAGAATGTGTCCTTTTATTTAAAATGCATCTCTGGGTTATTTGTGGGCCCTGCCCGGTGTTTTGACATGAGTAGAATGTGCACTTTTATTCAAAATGCATCTCTGGGTTATTTGTGGGGCATAGGAATTTGCTATTTTTTCCCTTCAAAATATAGTCCGGCCCCCCACAAGGTCTGAGGGACAGTGGACTAGCCCCCTGCTGAAAAAGTTTGCTTACCCCTGACTTAGAACTATGGATACAGAATCCACCCAAGCAGAATTTCCATATATATACTCAAGTATATTTGTAATCCTTCTTATAGGGATCTCCAAGTGTGGTTGACTTGCATGTTTCCCCCAATTCTGGTTGCCGGTTTCAGGGGTGTTCTTGAGCTCTCATGAGTCCAGCACCATAAGTGCACAGAGCCTCCCCTCATACTAGCTATACTATTATGTGATAATATTTATTGGTTGGGTTGAGGTACTCTGGGAACATTTATGGGAAAGATGATGTGTGCCTGGACCTTGCGATCGCTAGCATTTTGCTCGACATACAGCTCAAATAGCTGAATCTCCGAAGGCAGAAGAACCCAATTGTTCAAAAGGTTGGATACCTACCAAGTTGAAAAGATATACCTGAGAAGCACGAAACTGCATCTGTTCTGGTGATCTTGCAAATCCATTGATTTCATTGTGAAAGGAAGTTTCTTATTACCTATTTACATACGCTACACTTCAAGTAATTTCAATTTATATCCCTGATTTGTTTTACCTGAAATGTGAGGCAATCGGATAAGCAATTTTGAACAGTTCTAAATGGAAAGAATCTGCTGATAATTTGTTTATTTATAAAAAACAGAAATTTCTGCCCCGTGCTTCTAGTTCCTATGCACTACTCAAGGCAATTTACGACGATTTAAAACTGCAATATCATATCAATAGAAATGCATTAAAAATCCAACACAGGCAGAGACCAGGCAGATACACAGACAGATAAAACATAGCATTTAAATAAAATAAATAGGCAAAGCCTGATGGATTTTTTTATTATAAAAAATGTCTTCACCAACAAGCAAAAGGCAGCAAGAAAGGTGGCCACTCACACTTCAAGGAGCAAAGTAACCCACACCATACTGAGAAAGCCTTATAGCTTCTTGCTGTCAACCTCATGTAACCTGAGGTAGGACACAGAGAAGGACATCTCCTTTTGATATTTGTCCCCAGGCAAGATGGCATTAGAGGAGACAGTCCCTCAGGTGTATTTTAACCTTGAGGCTGCCACGGGCTGGCCAGGTCAGGATGATGCAGATGGAATATTGGCCAAGGACCTGGGAGAGGGTTCTAGCAGAATGTGGGGGCCTTTGCTGGAAGTGGTGAAATTTGCTGGCAAGGATCGTGGGAAGAGAGCTTCCTCAGCCAATGTGGTGTGGTGGTTAAGAGCTGTAGACGTGTAATCTGGTGAACCGGGTTCGCTTCCCCGCTCCTCCACATGCAGCTGCTGAGTGACCTTGGGCTAGTTACACTTTTCTGAAGTCTCTCAGCCCCACTCACCTCACAGAGTGTTTGTTGTGGGGGAGGAAGGAAAAGGAGAGTATTAGCCGCTTTGAGACTCCTTCAGGTAGTGATAAAACAGGATATCAGATCCAAACTACTCCTCCTCCTCCTCCTCCTCCTCCTCCTCCTCCTCCTCCTCCTCCTCTTCTTCTTCTTCTTCTTCTTCTTCTTCTTCTTCTTCTTCTTCTTCTTCTTCTTCTTCTTCTTCTTGTCTCATCCATCTCCACGATGATAGCTGCAAGTCCCACCTCCTTCTCTATTCCTGCCTTTCCTCCCACCCTGGCACCATCAGATACTGTGAGTATCTTAGGAACGCCACTCCAGATTTGGGTAGGATTTGCTCCGTAGCCTTTTCTTCCCTCAAAGATACCCCGCAAGGCAGCTGAGGTTTAGGATTTGTTGTTGTTGTTGTTTAGTCGTTTAGTCGTGTCCGACTCTTCGTGACCCCATGGACCAGAGCACGCCAGGCACTCCTGTCTTCCACCGCCTCCCGCAGTTTGGTCAGGCTCATGTTTGTAGCTTCGAGAACACTATCCAACCATCTCATCCTCTGTCGTCCCCTTCTCCTTGTGCCCTCCATCTTTCCCAACATCAGGGTCTTTTCCAGGGAGACTTCTCTTCTCATGAGGTGGCCAAAGTATTGGAGCCTCAACTTCACGATCTGTCCTTCCAGTGAGCACTCAGGTCTGATTTCCTTAAGAATGGATGCGTTTGATCTTCTTGCAGTCCATGGGACTCTCAAGAGTCTCCTCCAGCACCATAATTCAAAAGCATCAATTCTTCGGCGATCAGCCTTCTTTATGGTCCATAAAGGTTTAGGATTAGAGTTTTTCTTCTCCTGGATGGGCTACCTTCCCAGGTGGGCTCACTTCCCTCTACAGCACGTGCAGAAACCGCCTTCTTGACCAGTGGGCCAACTATTGGTCTCGTCTGCTAAACCCTCTGGGGCCTGTCTTCGCATGCAGGGGAAGTTCCTAACTTACCGAGGGTTTGAGACCAATTGGCTACCCTCACCTGGTTTAGCCGGCCAGCTGAAGCTGTTCCCAGTGTGTGTCCACTGTTGCATGTTGACAGCTTCTAGGAGCAACAAATGAGAGCTAAGCTGAGTGCAGGATGGGGATCAAAGGTAGACAAACTAACCCAGAAGAAAAACAAAATGTCCCCCACCAGAGGTACTATACCCATCCCCGAGCACTCCATATATAGGTAAAGGGACCCATGACCATTAGGTCCAATCATGGCTGACTCTGGGGTTGTGGCGTTCATCTTGCTTTATTAGCCAGCATGACTCAGTTGCTTCTGGCAAACCAGAGCAGCGCATGGAAACACTGTTTACCTTTCTGCCAGAGTGGTACCTATTTATCTACTTGCTCTTTGACGTGCTTTCGAACTGCTAGGTTGGCAGGAGCTGGACCCAAACAATGGGAGCTCACCCCGTGGCGGGGATTCGTACCGCCGACCGTCTGATTGGCAAGTCCTAGGCTCTGTAGTTTAACCCACAGCGCCACCCACGTCCCATATATACAGTATATACATATATACTCCATATATACAGGATAGCAAAAGGGTGTGACAGTGTCAGATCAAGGTCCAAAGCTTTTGAAGCTAGAGCACTTGCCTTAGCTGTCTGTGTATTTTGGATTAGCCGTGTGTATTGCCTGAAATGCCTTCAGGCAACAATTTGCATACCCACCACAGTAACCTAAGCATTGAAGCCTTTGGAAAGAACTCTTTGCCAACTCTTTGTTCTTCAGCAACTGAGAGACAGGACAAAGGAAGCCCTGGATTATTATTTTTCACTTTTTCTGCCCCACTGTCCTTTAAGTCCACAGAATTTGACCACTGTACTTTTAGGTTTTCCTTTTGTTCTTTCTTGGGGTGCAATCTAATGCATACATACTGACTCAGTCAGTCACAGTAAACACAGCAGAACTTTCTTCTGAGGAAAACAATGAGTGCAAGACCTGCTCTCTTGTTCCTCGTTTCCCTAATAACTGAAACGAGTTTGTTTTATGGAGACCTCCTCCGTGTTTCCTTCTTTATTGTTTTTGTTTCCAGAGCTGAGCAAACGGTGTTGATGGTAGATTTATGAAAAACATAATCATAAACATCTCTCAAATAAGTTTTCATGTATGAATTTAAGAGCTGCAACTGAAAGACTTGAAGTGAAAACTGGATGTAATTTTCATGAGTGCCAAAAAAGCTTTTATACAGCTTAGCTAAAAAATAAGGATAAAAATAAACAGTTCTGTTAAGCAACAGTGATAAAGTACTGGGTGAATTGTTTTCTTAACTGACGATGTAGGCAATTAAGTTTCCACTGAGAGCTTGTGATTGGCCCTCCATAATCTATTCCCTTGAAATTTTCTATAGACTGTGTACTCCAATTATATATTATGGCAGCAATCCAAAGAGGTGCACTTAAGCCCTATTTAAATCAATGGGATGTGTTAGTTGTGATTGTCTTCCCCCATTGATTTCAATAGGGCTTGAGACATAACCAACTTCCTCTTGATTGTGACCTACCAGATTCAGCATGCCAAACTCCTAGGAACAAAAGCAAAAGCAGCTTGGAACTAGCTAACACTCATCTGCAGGAAAACAAAATGAAAACAATGCCTTTAATTGCACAGTTGCATTTAAACGGTTTTAACCCTTAGCCTGCAATCCATGCATCTTCTCTTGGCAGCTCAGATGTGCTGGGCCTGCAAAAAAGAAATGAGAAAATCTCAAAGCAATTTTTGCTGTACCCATAAATGGCAGAGGTCTTACTGCTAACAAATAATGCATGCATACTCCAGGCTTTGAGTTTCTAAGAATCACAACACTAGTTTAACTTTAGAATACCACATAATCCAGATTGTTAGGCCATTGGTGTAGGAGCCTGTTTTTGTCATTCCATAGAGCACTACATATGCTGATAGTGCTTTAATCATCATAATGGCAGTAACAGTCAACTTTCCAGCTGGCACTTACCTATACCTTCTAGAAGTGGAATGTCATGGCCATTGGTCCCATTTGCCAAACAGCAGAGCTGGTTCTAATGAATAACTTATAAATGCCTCATTTAGTTATCCATTTCTACCTCTGCATAATATTCTGCCTATTCCAGAGCAATTTAGCAATATCACAGTCCAACCATTGCCTCCATGCTGATCTGCTTTCATTTGTAAAATTAAATATCCTTTTAATGAGCACTTATTGTTTGAAATTCAGGCTTTAATTCTATGAATCTGCGATAGACAGAGTGTAACATGTGGTCTATTGATAGCAGGAAAAGCACACGGTTGCGTTTGAAGTCGGATTATTGCTGGCAAACAGGTGCTCATCAGATCATAGCCGAATAGCACCAGAGGGCATCTGGAAGCCTTTTTGTTTTGTTTTGAGAACTTCACAGAAGTCTTAGCAATTGCTTCAGTAATGTTACCCAGAAGCTTTGTATAGAAACATAGGCCTTTATCCTCTGTGTTTCTGCAACAGAGCACCAGTGGGCAATCCTTGAAGAGACATGTAATTTAATGAAGTGTTCAGATACATTGCTAATGTCCATAAAATGAGTAACAGAAAAAAGGCAGGTGGGCAGCTTTGAAAAATGTGAATTATGGATTTAAGGAACGTACTCTCACCTAGAGATATGCTAAAGATAAATTTCAGCCAGCTATGGGATATTCACATTTTATACAGATGCTTTCCATTATTACAACATGACATACCTACAATTATGTCATATGGTTCTGAAATTGCTCTCCCCCCTACACACACATTTTGATGCCAGTTCATTCATTTCCTCACCCGACACTCCTTTTTACATGTAAAAGTTTACAGTAATTAAAACATACAAAAATAGAACCTCACTTTACTTTTTTAAACAGCAAATCCCATAGTTTGAACAAGAAAGTATATACACAATACTATAAATACTGAATAATACAAGAAAATTTCTTTGATCAGGTTTCCTGGCAAATAACATGGAAGTGAAGGTGTACTTTTTCCAATTTTTATGCCATATCTACAGTGGGGAACCTGAGATATTTAAGTGCAGAACAACATGTAAGCACATTCATGTAAATACATTGAACATGGGTGTATTGTGCAATATAAACTTCAGAAGTCATTCTAAACGTTAACTGTGAATTGTCTTCTCTTGTCAAGTTATTATTATTGTTGTTGTTGTTGTCATTATTTATTTGATTCATATATCGCCCTTCGTCATAGGATCTCAGGGCAGGTGCACAGAATAACATACAGGATAAAAACTAGTAAATAATTAAAACAAAACAGCAAAACAATAACCCCATGGACACATATAAAAGGCTGCTGAACATTAATCAGCCAAAGGCCTGGTTGAAGTTTTAAATGTTTTATTGAGGTCCTAATTCAAGTAAGGTGCAGCTAACATCCCCATACACTTATTAAAAAGAGCATACTTCAGATGCAGAACTCGCCTGTTTCACTCCCCACATACAATTTGTCCCTGCCAGAAAGGGAGGTTTCCAGTGTCCTCCTCTCTTCTTTCTTTTAGCTTAATCTTTATGGTGTTCTTCTCCTCAAGGTTGCAATCTTGCTGCTGTTTTAGATTCCGTTTTATCTTCCTCTTCTCACACCTGCACTCATATTTCTCTTTCCTTCTTTCTAATAGTCTGAGGTTTGTTCCTGTCTTTCCCTAGATTGACCCTAAAACCAAGAGTTCATCCTCTCTTATTTCTCAGTGTGATTATTGTAACGTTCTTCTGGTTGGCCTTCCTTTATCTCCATTCTAGTGTTTCCATTATGAATGTTTACTTTCCTGTTCCTTCCACTTTGATCATGTCGCTCTTTATGGACTTCTGTTCATATTCCATTTTATATTCACATTTTTTATCTCTCATCTTTAAATCACTTAATTCAATTTGTACCTTCTTATCTCACATCTCTTTGACTATAATGTATTCTCTTTTCTTCTGGTATGCGCCACCTCACTTCTGCTGTTTCTCCTACTTGTCCTTTCTCTGTTATCATTTCTTATCTTTGGAATTCTCTTCCCACTGATAGTTGTCCTACTTCACTGTGTTCAAACAACCTTCTAAGACTTGTCTTTGTCTCCCCTCCAAGCTTCCTGGTCTGATTGCTTTGCTTTTATTGCTGATCTCCTTTGCTGAGTTTTTTTTCTTTCTTCAAATCCACCTGCTCCTTTTCCCTAAATGTGTCACATCATTTAGACTGTAAACCTTTGTTGGGGTGCTTTGTGGACATTTCTCAACTGTAAGGGATCTAATTGTAGGTGTGGTATAAATACAACAAGAAATGAAATTGAAATTGAATTGAAATACTTTATTGTCACTTGTACAACTTGTATACAGTGAGATTACACGAGCACCTCATATCTGCTCTCTTAGTCTTAATTCCCCCCATTTACTGACACACACACACTAAACCCGAAAGTCAGTTGCCTTGTTGTTAACTTTTCATTCAGCAGCCTAACAGCCCATGGATAGAAGCTGTTCTTTACCCTGTTGGTGTGACCAATCATGCTTTTATATCTTCTGCCCGAGGGCAGGAGATCAAGAAAGTGCCGGCCAGGGTGTGAATTATCCCTGAGAATTTTCCTCACTCTCCTGAGGCAACGTTCTTCCGCTATTTCATCCAGAGGATTCACGGGACAGCCCATAATCTCTTGTGCTGTATTCACCACCCTCTGTAGGCACTTCCTATCAGATGATGTCAAACCAGCATACCACACCGTGATGCAGTATGAAAGGACACTTTCTATTGTTGACCGATAGAAGGAGATCATCAAATGGTAGAAGGAGATCATCAAATGGTAGAAGGAGATCATCAAACGGCTAAGGGAGCTGGGCATGTTTAGCCTGGAGAAGAGGAGGTTACGGGGTGATATGATAGCCATGTTCAAATATATAAAAGGATGTCACATAGAGGAGGAAGAAAGGTTGTTTTCTGCTGCTCCAGAGAAGCGGACACGGAGCAATGGATCCAAACTACAAGAAAGAAGATTCCACCTAAACATTAGGAAGAACTTCCTGACAGTAAGAGCTGTTCAACAGTGGAATTTGCTGCCAAGGAGTGTGGTGGAGTCTCCTTCTTTGGAGGTCTTTAAGCAGAGGCTTGACAACCATATGTCAGGAGTGCTCTGATGGTGTTTCCTGCTTGGCAGGGGGTTGGACTCGATGGCCCTTGTGGTCTATTCCAACTCTATGATTCTATGAAATGTTGATTGACGTCGTTCTTCTGCAATACTCTGAGGAGATGGAAACCTTAGGGTGCTCTTGCTATTTTCAGGTGGGATTCAGCCACTTGCTGGCAAAACCAGGTTGCACAGTTAAAGCTGATTTGGCACTCTTGAGCTACAAATCATTCCTCCCATCACCCCCAAAATCAAACTTTTAGCTATAAGGAAATTGATGGAGAAATGCACTAGGAACCGTAGGATAGTGATTACTTGATGCAATGTCATATACCCTCCAGCCAAAAAGTCAGAATGAATGCTCAATAAATAGATTGTCTGTCAACAACATTAAATTCAAATGTTTCACATTTGTTTGTTTGTTCCTTCTAGAAAATGGGATATTTTATTATTCCTCTATTATGCCTAATGGGCTCCCTCCTCCCCCACAACATTTAATTCCACAGCTGGAATTCTCACCTTTGTTTTCAAATACTGTGTGCATCAGTATGCCTGTTCATGTCCTCTAAGGTCCTGATGTTAGATCACAGTTTGAAATTCTAATTCTACACAGAATTAGTAACTATGACTGCGAAACGAAGAAATAAGGATGAGTCACAGATAAGAGATGAGTGGAAGTGTTTTGAAGAGAATCTCAGAGGATATAATAGTCAGTTACCTTAGAAGTAGGAATGAACACATGAGCAGCAGGTAACATTAAATAAAGGAAGATTTGAGATGAAAATGGGTGGAATAATAGTTTATGCAGCCAACAAAAGACTACCTAGAATGCCATGGAGAGGTGGACTGGGAAGTCCGAGGATAATAGATAAGGATGAATATTGTATGGTGTAAAAAGTTGTAAAAGTGCATTAAAAATAAATAAGCATGCTGTCCAGGAAACGAGTCCCATTGAACTCAATGGCACTTATCTCTTGAGTGATGTTTAGTATTGGTCTGAACACTCTGTCCTCTTTACCACAGCTAATGCAAGTTCTGAATCAAAACAGACCATATCTGATTACTTGAGGGGATACTTACTGATGGGCAGACGATAAAATTCTGTGAGCTTTAGTAGTAGTAGTAGTAGTAGTAGTAGTAGTAGTAGTAGTATAGTGCCCTATCCCCGCAGGTCTTAGGGCAGTTCACAAGATAAAATCACAATATAAAAACTCAAAATACATAACCAAAATAAAAACCAAAACAACCCCCCCCCCCATTTTAAAGGGGCATTGGATGTCAATCAGCCAAAGGCCTCGTTAAAGAGGAACGTTTTTTGCCTCCAGGCGTTAACCTAGCACTACAATATTTGCATGTTCTCATTGAGAGTATTGTAAGAGCTCTGAACTTCCTGACATCAAAGACAGGCAAAGGGCAGAATATTGGCATTTAATAGGTAGAAGGTAAATAGGGACATGGGTGGCGCTGTGGTCTAAACCACTGAGCTTCTTGGGCTTGCTGATTGGAAGGTCGGCTGTTCGAATCTGTGTTGCGGGGCATTTAATAGCACATACTCCATGGGATGCGGACGAGACCCATTGCCACTGTAATGCGACATTGAATCCTTCCCTACCCTTCTCTTGTTTGCCCCAGTCAATCTCAGTAGCAAGCTGGGAAATGGAGGGTCCCTAACTGCTAATCCTACTGTCCCCCAAGAAACAACTGAAACACTCTACAATTTTATAGATTGGCACCAGTGGTACAGTAGCTTTAAAAATCAGTACACAGAAAGGGATTTGTGCTTGCCATCATTTTTGTTCTGGCTGACGTCTGGAAGCTGCTTGGCAGAGAGCAGAGTAATAGGTACAGTTCGCCACCCTACCTGCATCCCCTCCATCAAGCATCTTTCAGAAGACTCTGCTGGAACAGGAAGCTTGCAATCAGGGAGCATATTATGGCTTCCCACTATGCCCTGTGAGGGACCTAGTGATGCACAGGACAGGGAAATCGGGAGCACCTCTGTACCTAGTGAATGGGCAGCCTTTGGTGGCAAGATGAGCATGGGAGGTAGTCATGAGTAATGGGTAGCCCTTCAACAGATAGTTCCTGTGATGAGGTGTCCATTAGCAGCTAGTGAGTGAATAACTGAGAAAACAGTCCCTCTTCTTTGATAAGATATGTACTCACATGCTGTGCTAACTGATGCCTGCATGTGAGGATTTGGTTGCTGGGAAGATTATGGAGCTGTCTCGCCAACACAGCGGGTGGCACTGTGGTCTAAACCACTGGGCCTCTTGGGCTTGCCGATCGGAAGGTCGGCGGTTCGAATCTCTGCGATGGGATGAGCTCCCATTGCTCTGTCCCAGCTTCTGCCAACCTAGCAGTTCGAAAACATAACAGTGCAAGTAGATAAATAGGTACCACTGCGGTGGGAAGCTAAATGGCGTTTCCGTGCTCTCTGCTTCTGTCACAGTGTCCCATTGCGCCAGAAGTGGTTTAGTTCCGCTGGCCACACGATAGAAAGCTGTCTGTGGACAGACACTGGCTCCCTTGGCCTGAAAGAGAGATGAGCATCGCAACCCCATAGTCGCCTTTGACTAGACTTAACCGTCCAGGGCTCCTTTACCTTTTTACCTTTCCTTTCATACCCTTTGGAGGGATCTGCAGGCAAGGATCATTTGCAGCTTCTGCTTGTTCTGCTTCATATCTCCTGTTTCTTTGACCTGTGCTGTGGTTTGAAGCTGTGCATGATGGCAGCTTACGTGCATTTTGGGGAGACACTCTGTAGTCATTAGTATTTGGATCCTCTGCACATCTGCTATCTATTTTCCCGGAAAAGAATGGATTAGGTGCAAGGATCCTGCTAGTAGGCAGTCTTCCTATGTAAATACCTTTCTGCTGAATATGTTCCTGGTGGATTGATGATGCTTCAGTTTGTTAAACTGACCACTTATAAAAATACAGTCTTGCGTGTATTTCTTGAAATAGAAATGCCACTCTATAACTTATCACTATTAGTTAGCAGTGATCCTTATTTCCTGATATTTATCATGTCCTGTGAGTCTTGTAATTTTCTTTGACCTGTGCTGTGGTTTGAAACATTATTTGATCAGTATTCTCAATGAGTCATTTTATCCACATGTATTTAGTTAATTTTTTCCTGCCTGTGTTTATATATACTCTATAAGGGAAAGGAAGCCTGACTGCTCACAGCTGAGTCTGGTAAAAGAGCAATTAGTTTCTATCAGAGCCAACAGCTGTCTGTAATGAATTCTGAATTAAAATTACGAGCAAAGAAAAGAATCTAGCCATCTGCAGGAAATGTGAAAATATTTTTATAACCCTAATAGCTGAGATCTGGACAAGGGTATTCGTGAGATTTCCCAGCTGTACCTACAGTGAATTCTCGAATAGCCTCAGACACAGAGCACACCAGAATGCATAGCATCAATTTTGGCTGCTTAACCTCTTTGGCTGCACTTGAACCAGCTTGTATTTTGATCTAAAGTAGTCAGCATGAAAGCCTTCCTTTGTCAAAAAGCATTTTTCTGTGCCTCCAAAATGAAAATGTAGCCGTAAAAATAGTCCTGTTATCTTCGCACAAAGTCCTTCCAATCAGTGTTCCATTACTAAAATACCACCCCTCAAAATGAATAATCATAGTTAACTTGATTTCCCCCTGTCCTAAATTGTTCCTTTCAACAGAATATTGAGTTGCAGTATTGGTTTACATTTGGCATTTTGATTGTGTTACCATTTCGCATGTTGTAATTCAGTGCATAACCCTCCTGATTCTGTTTCCAATGTTCCTTTAATGTATGTTTTGGCCCTTCTAGCAGCAGAATATCTCAAAATTATGGTTTGCTGAAAAGGTGAAATGATATGGATATAGAAGCCACAGTTTATAAATAAAGCAATATGCCTTGCATATACAATGGACCAGCTTCAGTCACAAGCATCTCCAGGTACAAGATGGGAGGTTATGGGATGGGTGTCCATCAGAGTAGACAGCAGCCCAAAGACTCCCAGCGGCAGGAAAGGCGGGATGGGGATCCTTGCATGGGGGTACCTGGTTCATGCCCCTTCAAAATCATGCGCCTGGGGCTATGGCCCCCTTCTGGCCCCCCTATGCCATCTCCCTTCATAATAACTCAGTGAGGTAGATTAGCCTTGACTCAAAGCCATCCAATATGCTTTATGGCTGAGCAGGGATTTGAACTAGGTTAAGAACTATTCATGGTATCATATTGTCTCTCACTGATGACTTACAATAACTCAGTGGGCAGAAGGAATGGAGTAGCACTTAATCTACCAACCATTAGCTATGCACCTCCCCTCCCCACCATTGCTGATCCAATGCCTAACCGCCAAACCTTACAGAGTTGTGACGATTGCTACGCAGTAGGCAAAAACCAAATGGCTCTGCCCATTTGCCAGATGGAAAAATTCCTACCAGGCCCCCATTACAAAACAGGCAACCAACAAAGTCCATAGCAAGGCCAGTCAGACCTAAATAAAGGGGGATGGGTGGGTGATCCGCTGCACGAAGGCAAAGAGGTCCAGCAAACATTGCGCAGGGATTAAATAATGTTTTGCGGCCACCCCCCAAGCCAACCCATTGGCTTTAGGGTCCAAGTGACTGCGAAACGACCAACCGGAGTGGAGCAGGGCATAGCCCTGCCCACGCTGGGAGGTGGGGGGGGGGTGCTTAGAGATCTTATCACAACACACTCCCTCCTTTAAGAGGATTCGATTTGTAGGGAAGGGTAAATGTGGCTGCACCAAGCTCCGCATGTGTTATTTTTCAGAAAGTTTAAAGGCGTCTTACAATGGATATGTGACTGTTCCTTCTGCCTGCTGATGCAACACTTTTTTTGTCCCTCCTGCACATGGTCCCCAAAAGATGATAGAGGTCACCTATGTGTTGCGTATGTTTGTTCTGTATCACAGTTGCTGGCAGTGAATGCGGTTCAGCAAACCAGTTGGTTGAGATTAAATTCAAACAAAGAGCAAGTTAGAAAATGGTGGGTATGTCGCTTGTCTTGATACAAACGCAATACATATGAAGAGGAAAGGGACAGGGTTTGCCATGGTCCTTTTTTATCCTAGCTTATGCATGCATTGCATAAATTCACAAAGACCATAATAGGAATTGAATACATTATGAAGAAGTCCATGTCATATACCACAGGTGAAATTAAGTGCCATTAAGAAAAGGAGATTTTGCCACTAAATTCAGTTGCATTTTTTGGCATCTTAGTCTTTCCCCTCAAAACACCTGATTCAAATTCAGCCATTGAGTCTGAGCCACAGTTTCCCTGTTTAATTGCTCCACATGTATGCATACACACAGGTTAAATGATATTTTAAAGCGGTGTTCATTTTTGACAGATACCTGTGCTATTGAGGTTTGTTGTTTCCTAGGGTAATAATCTCCACTTTTAATTTCATAATGTTCTAATTAGCTATGCATCATCATTGGCTTCTAAACTAGAATAATGTCTCTTTCTGCTCCCTTTTTAACCCTCTAAATAGCTTCTAATGATAATCACTTACTTAGAGAATATTGTGCCTCTCTGATGCTTAGTCCCTTTGTTGATTAGAGCTGAAATGTAGATTTAGGATCCCTACAAATTATCATCTTTTCCATATAAATACAGGTTTATTCAGTGATCCTTGCAACCATTTACTTGCAATTTTATATCGCACATTCAGTGCATGGTAGGTCGCTATTATTCCTTTTTTTTTTCTCCCTTTTGGAGAATTAAAGCAGAACTAGAGTAAATCGGTGGGGCTCAGAAGCTCACAAAGCCAACCTGTGAAATTAGCATCTGAGGAGGGATTTGAAGTCAAGTCTGATTCTGGTATAGCAATCTGTCTGCTGGGTACATCGACTCTCAAGAGAGAAATCCTCATATTTGTAAAGGGCATCTTTTGTCAGGAAATACATGGGGATCTGTGCCTCTTCCTCCCCTGTAGCCCAGTTGGAAGTAAACACAGCAAGGCAGAAGAGAGGCACCGCAGCCCAGCAATAAAAGCTGGTAGCAGTGGGAATTTGTCACTCAGACATCACAAAATGTGCCTCGTGGCTTACACGGTAATATGCCATCTGTTGATATCGCAAATTGCCTTGGTCTTAAAAAATATTCTAGGAAGGATAGATGACTTTGTTTCTTGAGCATTAATCGCTCATTCATTTATTTATTTCTGCTCTCACTGAAGCCAAGAGAGATTTCCACAGCCTTTCTTAAGATGGGTGCTTAAGCTCACTTTACATGCTGCCTTGGTAACGTGACTCCCACTATAACCTAAAGTGTGGCCGCATGCATAGATACCCATGTGGTTCAGGCTGATTAGAACCACACTTGAGAAGTGCCTCGAAATTAAAAGTTGCCCAGAAGTCATCATACCTTTTGATCCCAAACCTTTTGATCATCATACAAGCAACGTAAATGCATGGAGAGACAGTTCACTAGATGTGTAATCAGTAGTCTAAACCACTGAGCCTCTTGGGTTTGCCGATCAGAAGGTCAGCGGTTCAAACCCCCGTGACTGGGTGAGCTCCTGTTGCTCTGTCCCAGCTCCTGCCAAACTAGCAGTTTGAAAGCACACCAATGCAAGTAGATAAATAGGTACCACTGCGGCGGGAATGTAAACGGCGTTTCCGTGCGCTCTGGTTTCCGTCACGATGTTCTGTTGTGCCAGAAGCACTTTAGTCCTGCTGGCCACATGACCTGGAAAGCTGTCTGTGGACAAATGCTGGCTCCCTCGGCCTGAAAAGCGAGATGAGCGCCATAACCCCATAGTCGCCTTTGACTGGACTTAACTGTCCAGGGGTCCTTTACCTTTTTACTTTAATCAGTAAATTGGGCCTCAATCTCTCCATGAATGGAACCACAGAGATGGAAGGCAATAAGTAGTATAATCTAATTCAACTCCACATTCACATCTCCTGTACGTGATTATTATGGACAGTTTTTTGTTTTTTTTACAGTGGAAATCTCGTAACCTTAAATGGCTGTGATTAAGCCTGCTGTGTATAGTACTTGCTTCTTGTATTAGGTACAATTAGTTCCCACTGATTTGTCTAATATAAAATTACCTTGTAAGCATTATCTTACCTTCCTGCAGGTATTGTGCGGAGGAAAAAGATAAGTGCTGTAAAGTACACAGCACTCTGCAACAGATACTTCCATTACTCCCACTGATTTGAACAAAACAGCTATTGTTGCATTACACAACTTACCCTACAGTGCAGAAGCTTTCCCTGTCATGTGACATGCATCTACCTTGTCCTATTCTTGCTGCTTTATTCTTAAACTTCTTACTGTTTGTTGGCTTGGGTACACAGGGCTTCCTCAGTGCCAACAATTAGCTGATCGTCAGCTTAAGGAATGAAATTCATGATACAGAAATTTACCATGTTCTATTGAAAGTGCTTCTGAGGTTATGTTTTGATTCTGAAGCAGTAGGCACATGTGACTTATACGACATTATATTTTTACAATCTTCCTTTAGAAATTCATTTGATCCAATTCAGAACATTAAAGTGTTTGTACCAACCTAAGATACAGTATGTATAGGGACACGGGTGGTGCTGTGGGTTAAACCACAGAGCATAGGACTTGCCAATCAGAAGGTCGGCGGTTCGAATCCCCGCGACGGGGTGAGCTCCCGTTGCTTGGTTCCAGCTCCTGCCAACCTAGCAGTTCGAAAGCACGTCAAAGTGCAAGTAGATAAATAGGTACCACTCCGGCGGGAAGGTAAACGGTGTTTCCGTGCGCTGCTCTGGTTCGCCAGAAGCGGCTTAGTCATGCTGGCCACATGACCCAGAAGCTGTACGCCGGCTCCCTCAGCCAATAAAGCGAGATAGGCGCCGCAACCCCAGAGTTGGCCACGACTGGACCTAATGGCCAGGGGTTCCTTTACCTTTACCTTTAAGATACGTATGCCTGTATCATCCAAATGTACCGTACATGTTGTGTGCCTGGATGAAGCAAAACACCAAGATGCTCAAAGCCTACCCCCTTTGGTTCCGCAGATATTTCTGCCTTCCTGCATGCTGGCCGTGCACATTGCAAAATGCATATTCAAGCCACTGTTGCCAATTGTATGCATATTGTTATCTGCAATTGCTTTAATTGCATGCTGTGTTCCCACCTGAAAAGCATGGACAACTCTCTAAGCGGTATAACACAGATCTGAATAACTGTTGTACCTAACAGCCAATATAAGTTAATCACACTTAAGCCCATTGATTTCACTGATGTGAATCAAAAAGCAGTCCTCTGAGTAATCATCAGGAGAATTTTCTTTAGCCATTAAGCTTCCTTATTCAGTGGAATGACAAAATAGCATTGGGCAATAAGGTAGCAGCGTCACTTGACAGTTCCATTTTTTAATGCTAAGAATCTGTGTCAACCATAACTCTGTCACCAGCAGCCGACCAGTCCTTGCCTCCCAATCTATGTATCGTTCCTGTTACTTTGGTCAGAGGGCACATGACGCAACCACCTTGCTGAAGCTAAGCAGTGTCTGGACAGGAGACTGCCTAGGAATCTCATGTATGCCACTTTGAGTTTAATAATAATAATAATAATAATAATAATAATAATAATAATAATAATAATTTATTTATACCCCGCCCATCTGGCTGGGTTTCCCCAGCCGCTCTGGACGGCTTCCAGCAGAATATTAAAATACAATGATTCATCAAATATTAAAAACTTCCCTAAACAGGGCTGCCTTCAGATGTCTTCTAAAAGTCAGATAGTTGTTTATTTGCTTGACTTCTGATGGGAAGGCATTCCACAGGGCGGGTGCCATTACTGAGAAGGCCCTTTGGCTCGTTCCCTGTAACTTCGCTTCTCGCAGTGAGGGAACCGCCAGAAGGCCCTCGGTGCTGGACCTCAGTGTCCGGGCAGAATGATGGGGTATGGAGACACTCCTTCAGGTATACTGGTATACAGTATACAGGTATACTGAGGCCGTTTAGGGCTTTAAAGGTCAGCACCAACTGAAGAATGTTGTAATAAAAGCAGTGCTTTTGTGATGGTACTTAACAGTACAGAGTACAGATGCCTTTTTTTCTTGGTGTCCATGGCAGCCATTTTGTATTAGCACCCACAGAGCTTCATTCTTAAAAAAAGCACGGGATATAAGTATACTAAATATGAACATAAATACTTGTATGCAGTGCTATTTTTCTAGAAAAAGAGGTGCCAGAACTCACCATGAGCACCTCCCCTTGTTCTCTTATAATGGCAATGGCGCCCACCTGAGAGGTGCTGGAATTGAGTTCCAGTGAGTTCAGACTGAAAAAAAGCCCTGCTTGTATCCCCCTGCCTTTCTTCAATAAGTTCCAGGTAGCTTATGGTGCAGGTTATCTTCACAGTAACATTGTTACTTAATTTGAATGAATATCCCTATAAAACTCTAATACTTTGAGTGTGTACAGCGCAGGAGCTACTGTGAGTACACTGCTTTTGTGTAAAAATGGTGCAGTTTGTTTTCTGATCACAATAATCTTCCTAGCAAAATTGCTCTGTTTTTGTTTTTGGCACTGTCGTTTAATTTACCATATAACTTCTCCATAAACTCTGTACCTTTCCATCAGCTTTTTTTGTTTCATTCTGTTTTTATCACAGTTGCTTTATGTACTCGAACATCATAAATGGCAGTCTCTATATATTCCAAAGCCGCAATATTCAATCGGATTATCCCCTGATATATGTCAAATATGTCCTAAATGATTTTTGGCCCATATTTTAATATCTTTGTTCTTCCAAATAAATGGCCTGTGAAATCTCGTAATTACAATGGCTTCCCTTGCCAGATCACTGAAATATCAGTTAAGGGTCAGCACTGTAATAGCAACAAATTAATCAGAAAAGCCAATCTCTAAGCACAACCACACAATGCCTTCAGTATGGAATGGCCCCCGAATGCCTCTTAATTTCCCTTTTCTGCATACTGTAGCTGTATCACATCATGGGACATTAAGCATATTTCAACTCACAGGACTGACTCAGTTGTGTTTGCAGATATTGAAAACAAATGTTGGAACTGGATGAATGATAGCACTGAAGCAATAACAATTTCCTAGTAGGCATGCTTGTTTAATGGATTGCATAGTCTTTTGGCTTGTAAACACTGCAATTTCTGTTGCTAACTGAAATAAAAAGATCACACACACACACACACACACACACACACACACACACACACACTGTTAGAGTTTGGTAGCAGTCTTACTGAGTAAAGGGAACGAAAGGAAGTTGTTACAAGAAGTAGAATAACTGTTTGGCCGCAGCTGCAATGGTGTATTCACATTTGTAGGGCTTTGCTATATTGAACACAGTGGAACTTACTTCTGAGTAGACGTGCTGCTAACATGCATGACCTAAGCCCCCATCCTGAGAACAGCCATGTCTCCATTCAAACAATATGCATCAGGCATTATCATGTTCGAAACCTTGTTCCTTCAAATTGCCAGATTAATTTCCAAAGGGATGCAAAACTTGTGGGGTAGAGGCATGCAGACTTTTGAGCTTCATAGAACTCTTCAGCAGACAGATTGAAGAGTCCTGTGAAGCTCTAAATACTTCAGAGAAAGCTGATCAAATGAACTTTTCATTCCTATTCTATAGAACAACAACCTTTTTGGATCTGTGGACCAGAAATTTATCAGGCTTGTCTTCGCAGTCTCCTGATATCAGGTGATTTGGTGCATCGAATTCCTAATGCTGGGACTTCAAAGCACCTCACTAAAATGGAGAGAGAGAAACTATTTGATTTTACAGGGGTTTCAATGCAGATCCTTTCCAGATTACAAGGGGTTTGCATGGAACCTCCTGCTAAAATGAAGGCCTCCCTTCATTTTAGCAAGGAGTTGAATGCAACTCCCTTTCATGTATCAGGAAGGGGTTTGCATTCAATCTTGCCAAATTTAGCAGGACTTATTCCCCCTGCCTATCAGCTGACATAACCCACCCATCAGAATTATGTCAGCTGATCAACTAGTGGACATGGTGTTTAAAAAACAGCCTTGCAGTCCAAACTGGCCTGCAGGCTGGAGGTTCCCCACCTCTGCTACAGACCAAAGCATAAGCAAAAAACAATGTACACACACACACACACACACACACACACAGACATACCCCCCATACACTTATACATGCATAATGTTACCTGCTTTCAAATATGAGATAAGACCAAAACATCCATAGCATAAGTAATTTTTTATATTTTACTAAAGGATTATAACTGCTTGTGCACATGCAAAGCACATTCTGACAGCTCTTGAAAATTGCCATCAGCATATTTTTAAAATTTAGACCACAGAGCATTGGTACCCAATTTGGACTACACCTCCCATTATCCTTGACCATTCACCATGCTGGATGGGGCTGGTGGGAGTTGGAGTGCCTGAACATTTGGAGGGCCGTACATAGGCTACCCCTTCCATAGAGTTTAGCATTTGGTGAGGCAGATCTCCCCCTGCCCCCTCTTTTGCTCTAAGATTTTCCGGCTAAACGTAACAAACTTAACTGCTTTGGGCTTAGTTTGTTCCTTTTGAAGGAACCGTGCTTGGCAACTCAGACAAGGAAAGGCTTAGATAACCCAGAGATTGCTTATCAGCTGTACTGTTCATGCTATGTTTGGGACTCAGCGCTATAGAAATGAGTTAGGGAGGAAGCATAATGCACATAAGTTATTATCACCGTACCACCAAGCTCAGCTCTGCAAGATCAAAGAGACTTTCCTACTCTTTTAGAATTCTAATCCTTCAGTTTAAGTCATGCACACCACAAGAGTGATGGTTCGGGGGGGGGGCGGGACGACCCAAACAAGCATTTAATAATAGAATCCAAGAATAATGAGCTAGATAAGAGAAATGTGGGTTGCTTAGTTGACCTTGGTGGTTCTGACAAAAATGTATATGTAACATGTATATGTAACACCCGCCCTGTGGAACGCCCTCCCACCAGATGCCAAAGAGAAAATCAACTACCAGAATTTTAGAAGACATCTGAAGACATCAGTTTAGGGAAGCTTTTAATGTTTAATAGACTATTGTATTTTAATATTCTGTTGGAAGCCGCCCAGAGCTGCTGGGGAAAAATAAATTACTACTATTATTATTATTATTATTATTATTATTATTATTATTATTATTTCACATACAAATAAAAGATGAATTAATTCCTTTATCTAATTTAGTTAACAAAGCAATACTGCAGGCTGATCACTCTTGATTGAACTAAATGTCAGTGGGCTTTGTTGTATATAGTTAGGAGAAAAATCTTTCTTTTTAAAAGTCGTTAACAAAAGGGACAGCAGATATTTTTGTTTTTGCAGGTTTAGCTGGTTTAAGGGATGTTATTATCACAGATACAAAAGAGGCTTTTCCTACTTTAATAAAAAGTGGGATTTAAATTGGCCACTTTTGAAGAAAATTGTAATAAAGCCACATTCCTTTGCTGTGGATTTCAGTCTCAAGCATGTTGCAGGGAAGTCAACTAACAAAGGTGATTGGAGAGCCCCTTGGAGTATCATGGATCATGTGATCCTGGTTTCATCTCTTTGCCTGGTGATGTTGTGTCTATGTAGCGTCTTTTCAGATATTCTGCATTTCTCCCAGTCTCTCAAACACATAATTATTTTCACCCCTTGACAAGATTTTCATGGAACTGAATCTCATGAAAGATTCGAAAAGGCCCAGTGCTCAGGGCACCAAATACATGCCCTGAGCCCAGGAAGCAATTGTTGCAGTGTCGGACAGCAGCAGTAGTGTGAATCAAATATTTCAGTCTCTTTAGGTTTTATTTAGTTAATTGGAGTAAAACCTGCAATGTGTGGTAAGGTGGAAAATACATTAATATACCAATTAGTGTAAAACTAAATCCTTAGTGGGATGGAAACAATATTACCCTGGAGAATAGCTTCATTGAGGCACAGGAAACTGAGGTGGTGCTCCAGAAACCGGCTAAAGGGCAGGAAACTGCAAGAAGGAAGCAGCTGGCAGGAATGACTCATGGTTTCACTTGTCTCTGTACTCATGCACAGAGTATGGGAAACAAGCAAGACCAATCTGAGCTCTTAATATAGGGTAGCAAATAGGACCTAATAGACACTACTGACACCTAGTAGGATGACACTTCTGACTGGAATGTAGAATTGGAGGAGTATAATCTGTTAAGAAGGAGTCGACCAAACAGGAAGGGAAGGGGAGTCGCATTATATGTAAAGGATGTGTACACTTCTGAAGAAATCCACAACATGAAAGGCAGATTGAGAGTACAGTGGAACCTCGGGTTGTGGATATAATCTGTGATGGAGACACGTCTGCAACCTGCAGCGTTCATAACCTGCAGCGTCGCATCTGCGCACGCGCGTGATGCAATTTGGCACTTCTGCGCATGCGCGAGCAGTGAAACCCGGAAGTAACCCTTTCTGGTACTTCCGGGTTTCCCATGGTCCGCAACCTGAAAACACGTAACCCGAAGGTTTGTAACCTGAGGTACCACTGAATATGGGTAAAAAATGTAGGAGAGAGATCTTACTGTGAGTGTCTGCTATAAACCCCCAAGCCAGGCTGAAGACTTGGATGATGCCTTCCTACAGCAAATTACCACTCAAAAAGGAGAGATAAAGTAGTCATGGGAGACTTCAACTACCACAATATCTGTTGGAACTCAAATTCTGCCAAGAATGAAAGGTCCAGCAAACTCCTCCATTGCCTCGCTGACAATTTCATTTCGCAGAAGGTGGAAGCAGCAGCAAGGGGACTTGGTCCTCACCAACAGGGAGAAACTGATTGACCAAGAAGTATTGAGACCCTTGGGAGGAAGTGATCGTGTCCTCTTGGGTTTCTTGATACAAAAGCAATGTAAAAATGAGTGTAGTCAGACATGCACCCTACACTTTAAGAAGGCTGGTTTCAAAAAGCTCAAGGAACTACTGGGTGAAACTGAATGGTCAGAGATACTCAAAGAAAATGGAGTCCAAGATGGATGGGAGTTCCTTAAAGGTGAAATATTGAAGGCACAAATGCTTAAGGAGCTTACAGATGTGATTTAAGCATAAGAAATGGAAAACGGTAAATCACAAAGGAATAGTATACACAAGTAGCCAACAGTTGCAGGGTGAATGTCAGGTGGGCTACAGCTCAGAATGAGCTCAGGCTTGCAAGAGAGGTTAAAAATAATTTTAAAAAATGTTTCTTCAACTATGTTTGAAGCAAGAAGAAGAAGAACAAGCAAGTAGGAGGTTCTCTGCATGGAGAAGATGGAGAAATGCTATTGGCTGACAGAGAGAAGGTGGAACTGCTCAACACCTACTTTGCCTCTGTCTTCACCCGAAAGGACAGCAGTGCCCAACCTGGTGATAAAAGGAGGGAGCTGCAGCCCAATACAGTGGTACCTCTGGTTACGAACTTAATTCATTCCGGAGGTCCGTTCTTAACCTGAAACCGTTCTTAACCTGAGGTACCACTTTAGCTAATGGGACCTCGTGCTGCCACCGTGTCACTGGCGTGCAATTTCTGTTCTCATCTTGAGGTAAAGTTCTTAACCCAAGGTACTACTTCTGGGTTAGTGGACCCAGGTTAGTAACCTGAAGTGTTAAATGTTAAGTGTTTGTAACCTGAGGTACCACTGTATAGGAAAAAGGGTGGCAAGGGAACACCTAGCTACTTTAAATGAATTCAGTTCTCCAGGGCTTGGTGAGCTGTGCTGACGGGTACTAAAGGAGCTTATGGATCTCAGAGGCTCTGTCTATAATCTTTGAGAATTCCTGGAGAACATGGGAGGTCCCTGCAGACTGGAGCTTGTCCCCATCTTTAAAATGGGGGTGGGCAGAGAGAAGCACATGTCAGTTTGCATTTCTTAGTGCAGAAATTGATCTCATGTGTAAAAATCTTTCCTATTCTTTCCTATTCTGATTAATTCTAGAAGCTACTAGAAGCTTCTCTGTGTGAGAGAAGCAGAGGCAGGAGGGTTAATGATTGTTTGGGTTATATCTTCTGGGAAGCTGCTTTGAACTAGTTCTCTTGTCTCTATTCTGCAGGGTCATGCTGACTATAAATATAGGCCAGAAGGAGCCTGAGTTTTACTTTTCTCTCTCTCTCTTTCTCTCTCTTTCTTTTGGTGTGATGTTTCTGTACATAGGATGCTTTAGTGTTAAGGTTTAGTCTTATTATGAGTTAAGTTATAATAAGTGCTGCAACTAGATTTTTGTATGGATTGAGCCAATCCTGATTGTATTGGATTTGATAACCATTACACTCATTTGCCTTCAGCACAAGTAAAGCTCTGCTGAATGAAGTATTATTGCCTCTGGTCTATTTGGGGGAGCTCTGCTGAACTCTGCAACGTGTTTAAGGTTTTCCTCCACACGTATGTCAGTACCAACCAGTCAGCTTGACATCAGTACCAGGAAAGGTCCTCGAACAAGTTAACTAAACAGTTGATCTTTAAGCACTTAGAAGAGGATGCTGTGGTTACTAAGACCCAGCACGAGTTTCTCAAAAACAAGTCACGCCAGGCGAATCTCTCTCTCCCTCTCTCTTTTTCCCTGACAGCATTACAAGGGGAATGCTGTGGACATAGTGTATCTTGATCTCAGTGCGGCTTTTGACAAAGTCCCCTGTAATATTCTTGCAGAGAAGCTTGTAAAATGTGGGCTGGATGAGATTACTGTTAGGTGTATTTGTAGCTGCTTGACTGACCAAATGCAAAGGGTGCTTGCTGCTGGTTCCTCTTCATCCTGGGAAAATTCTGCAGCTTTCTGCATCCTTCCAATTCTACATTTCTATTATTCTATGACTCATTGCCACTTGCAAGCAAAGGGCTTTCCCTCATAGTACTTCCATAGTGTTGGGAGCTGCTTCTCTGTGAGAGATTCAACAGTAGTGCCATGATCAACTGCATGCTGGAACGAGGTGAATGGGTTGAATTTCATGGAACTTTCCAACCCAGATTTTCATCACAGGTAAATGATTCTCGCTTGACTGAGGTAATTTGAGAAGGGGACCTGGTTATCGAAAAATACCCTAAAAATGAGCAGAACCAGCATGTATGTTAGGAAGCAGTAATGCTTTTGTGTGATGGTACTTACCAATGCTCGCCAGAGCAGCGATGTCACGCTGGCCACGTGACCCGGAAGTGTCTGCGGACAGCGCTGGCTCCCGGCCTCTAGAGTGAGATGAGCGCACAACCCTAGAGTCTGTCAAGACTGGTACCTTTACCTTTACCTTTACCTTTACTTACCAATGTGAGGAAGGGGAAAAAATGCCCATGGTGGTCAGTTTTTACAAACACAGCACTTGTATCAAGATATGAGCACCTTGCTTTTTTCCTTTTCCTTTTTTGTTTTTACTGAAAAAGGCACTGGAAAGCGGGATCAATTGCAATGATGTATGTTGCCATGACAGTATGTCAAGAAATGTCGTACCGTAATGTTTCTCTCGCTTACACGTATCTTGTGTTTTTTTTTTCTTCCCCTAGTGCTGGAGTTGGCAGGACCGGCTGTTTCATTGTAATAGATGCCATGCTGGAGAGAATAAAGCATGAAAAGACTGTAGATATTTATGGCCACGTAACACTAATGAGAGCCCAGAGGAATTACATGGTTCAAACAGAGGACCAATACATCTTTATCCACGATGCACTGCTTGAAGCAGTGACATGTGGAAATACCGAAGTGCCAGCCAGAAACCTGTATGCATATATTCAGAAGCTGACACAGATAGAAGCAGGAGAGAATGTCACAGGAATGGAACTTGAATTTAAGGTACGTAACGGGGGTTTCCCCGCACAGTTTTACATTGAAAACTGTACATTGAAAACCAGGGTGCGATGGGGGAAGTTAGACTTGATTCCAAATGGGTCTAGGGTGAGTTCATGTGCTTTGGTAGATTTCCCTATGAAGGATTAGCAACAGAGTCTAAATTCTAGTCGTTCTGCTAGGGGGTATAATAATAATAAGTTATTGTTTATACCCTGCCCATCTGGCTGAGTTTCCCCAGCCACTCTGGGCAGCTCCCAATCGAGTGTTAAAAACAATACAGCATTAAATATTAAAAACTTCCCTAAACAGGGCTGCCTTCAGATGTCTTTTAAAAATAGGATAGCTGCTTATTTCCTTGACATATGATGGAAGGGCATTCCACAGGGTGGGGGCCACTACCGAGAAGGCCCTCTGCCTGGTTCCCTGTAACCTCATTTCTTGCAATGAGGGAACCGCCAGAAGGCCCTCGGCACTGGATCTCAATGTCCGGGCTGAACGATGGGGGTGGAGACGCTCCTTCAGGTATACAGAACCGAGGCCGTTTAGGGCTTTAAAGGTCAGCACCAACACTTTGAATTGTGCTCTGAAACGTACTGGGAGCCAATGCAGATCTCTCAGGACCAGTGTTATGTAGTCCCGGCGGCCACTCTCAGTCACCAGTCTAGCTACCGGATTCTGGATCAATTGCAGTTTCCGGGTCACCTTCAAAGGTAGCCGCAAATATACCTTTATAAGTTTGTTTTCTAAAGAGTTAGTGTTGCATTAAAGCAGGGTTCTGAAACATGTAATTTTTTTGCATGTGGGATTCAACAAACAATTGGACAAGGACACAAGAATGCCCCCCACAGGATCAGAGCAAAGGCCTGTCCAGTCCAGCATTCTGTTCTCACAATGGCTAACCAGATTCCTGTTTGAAGCCCACAGGTTGCAATAGCCCCTCTCACTCCCCAACCCCAGCAAAGGGTGTTTGGGAGCATACCTCCTGAAGCTAGTACATATCCACATTAGCTAGTAGCGTTCGACATCGCCTTATTATCCATTCATTTCTCTAACTCCTTTTCAAAGCCTTCCCAGCCAGAAACACCGCAACATCTTGTGATAGCATGTTTCATAGTTTAACAATGTGCCGTGTGAAGAAGTGATAGGAAATTACCTGTATAAGAAGGTTTGGTCTGATTAAATTGCAAAATTATGCTCTTTCTCTCTTTCCACAGCGGCTAGCCAGCTCTAAAGCTCACACTTCAAGATTCATCAGTGCCAATCTTCCATGTAATAAATTTAAAAATCGCCTTGTTAATATTATGCCATATGAATCCACAAGGATATGTTTGCAGCCTATTAGAGGGGTAGAAGGGTCTGATTATATCAATGCCAGCTTTATCGATGGATACAGGTACTAAAAGGCAGTGTTTTTCTGTGTGGTAAAATAAAAAAGGCTCTTTTTTACAAATTCAGTAAGCTTTTATCGACCGACAGAAGTGGGTCAATTTCAGTGGGTCTGCTGTAACACAGTTGGACACAACCCAATGTGCTACGCAACTGTTTCTTGCTATTGTGGCAGTCGCTGTAGTACCACGGTTTCTTCCTGTACCAGTAGAGGGACGTGGGTGGCGCTGTGGTCTAAACCACTGAGACTCTTGGGCTGGCCAATCGGAAGGTCGGCGGTTTGAAATCCCCGCAACGGAGTGAGCTTCCGTTGCTCTGTCCCAGCTCCTGCCAACCTAGCAGTTTGAAAGCACACCAGTGCAAGTAGATAAGTAGGTGGCGGGAAGGTAAATGGTGTTTCCGTGCACTCTGGTTTCTGTCACAGTGTTCCGTTGCACCAGAAGCGGTTTAGCCATGCTGGCCACATCACCTGGAAAGTGGTCTGTGGACAAACGCTGGCTCCCTCAGCCTGAAAGCGAGATGAGCGCCACAACCCCATAGTCATCTTTGACTGGACTTAACCGTCCAGGGGTCCTTTACCTTACCTGTACCAGTCAGCGAAGTCAAATGTCTGTTCTCATAGGGAGAGTCGCCTTTTCTCTGCATTGCATTTTAGCATCGCTTCCTTATCAGTAAGGCTAATGCTATTGGAGAAAAGAGATATACTTTGCCTAGATCTTTTCCCATCACTGCCAGAGCAATGTAGACAGAGCAGGCACTGCATAGGGTTCCCCGTCATAAAGGGAAAATACCAAAAGGGCCTTTCCCCTAAACTGCTGTCATGTAGAGTTTTACTTGATTATCACGTGCCTGCTTCTGAAAATGGGAAGTCACAGCAATAACAGATTGATTTTCCTATAATACATGTTAAGATACTAACATATGGAAGTTTCAGTTCACTGTTCTCAAATGCTGGCAGTAAAGCAGCAAACAGATGGTACACAAATGCAGCACAGTTACAAACAGTAGGACTCCAACAGCTGGTTATTTAAGATACTATGCAGATACTAAATGTGTGGACTGAGCCTTTGTGGGCAAGTAGCAGATTTCTACTTGTAGAAGGGGAAAGTGTGGCCATGTTTCTTGGAAAATGAACCAGCTTGCCACATCCCCACCTTTTTTCATGACTTCAAAACTTTTCCCGATACTTTTGCATCATTAGAAGAGTTAACAACAACAACAAAAAGTGCTTTGGAGCCATAAGTCATAAGCTCAATAGACTGTGTGACAGCCAGCCTTGAATGCAAAAATGGAACTTTACCACTAAGTGTTTCCTAAGTGCTTTTTGCAACTCACAAAATTGAGCTATTAGACTTGCATTAAAATTTAAATAAGATAAAGCCATAAATCACAATATTAACAGTGCAATTTCTTCCACAAACTTCCAAAAAAACAAAACAATGCTATTGTTTGATTAAACAATCTTTAATATGCTTTTAATGTGCTTACATTCAATAATTTACAGCTGTACATGGCTTAGAGTTGATGATTCAGCAGAATGTTTACATTCAACTAGAGAGTCTTTGACTTGCTTGGATTGGTAAATGTTTGCCCTTGTATTTTAAACTTAGGCAACAAAAAGCCTATATCGCTACACAGGGACCTTTGGCAGAAACAACGGAAGATTTCTGGAGAATGCTTTGGGAGCACAATTCAACCATCGTAGTCATGCTTACTAAACTGCGAGAAATGGGAAGAGTAAGTATGTGGCACATTTCCAGACAGTCAATGTCAAAAATTGGTTTGGCATAGGATGTGCAGCAAGAGCAAGTGATTCAAAAGAGCAATTACTTACACCGGACCAACTATTATTGGTATCTAGGCAATAGTCTTCACTAGGCATAATGGAAAGGAAGCTAATCCTCAAGGACACACACAATAAAAACCTACAAATGTATGTAACTAGCATGTCTTCATATACATACAACATCAACATACGATCTGGGGAGCGGCATTTCCTGTAGCTCCCAATCATGTCAAGAATATAGGCTAAGGTTTATACCGAGCGTTAGTTCTTAAACATTGTTTCCAGGTTCCTCAATGAAAAAATTAATAATGGAGGGTGACTTTCCTTGAAAAGCACCTAGCTAGTGACTATAGAGCTTTTCCTGCAATATAACGACAGGGGATTATTGGATATGTTCTGGAGTGTAGAGTCAACCCATAGGGTCAACTAGTCCAAGCCCCTGTGGCTTAGTTCTCACAAACATCAGATGAGGTGCCTGTATTTTGTCTTAACAGCATCACTTCTTTAGTCTGCAGGCGAAGGCTCACATGCTGGACTGCTTCCCCATGAACATGCATGTACAGTCATACCTCTTGTTACGTTTGCTTCAGGTTAAATCTTTTCAGGTTGTGTCCCGCAGCAACCCGGAAGTACCGGAAAGGGTTAATTCCGGGTTTTGCCGCTCACGCATGCGCAGACGCTCAAAATGACATCATGCGCATGCGCAGAAGCGGCGAATCGCGACCCGCAGATGCGGGTTGCGTTCTGCTCATGTTGCGAACGGGGCTCCGGAATGGATCCCGTTCACAACCAGAGGTACCACTGTATTCCTAAAACTAGGCATGGCAGGGGAAAGGCTAGGGTGGAACATATTCTGTTAAAAATAAATAAATGAAGGAGCATTCAGTCTTAGAAGGGGTGCAATCCAGACAAAGGTTTACCACCTCATCACCTGATGTTTGTGAGAACTAGGTCCCAGTGTTCTCTGCAAGACACTGGCATTTTAGGACTGACATTTAAGAATTCTTTGCTTTTGTTATGCCTACCCTCAAGAGTCCTGCCACTTTCAGAACATAGAAAACATATATTCAAGTACAGCAACATCTCCTAGTTCTATGAGTAAAGACCAGGTGGATCTCCTTTGTCAAAGGAATCGAAAAGTTATGACTAAGTTGCCACCAGCTCTGGAAATTCAACAGGCTGGGAACCAGGTTGAAATTTAGGTCATTGGTACAAAGTGACAGGAGCTGGCTCTTTCCAAAATATTTAAAATCTGTAGCCAACTGATCATTCAAAGGAAACTCTTTCAATTATAGGTCTGAGAAAGTCAACAAATAATTCACATCATTTTGCAATGCTAAGAAATCTCTACAATATTTGTGTAAATATTAACTGTTCTATACATGGCTGGAGAAAAGATTAGTAGTTCTGCAGCTGGCTGGGAAATATTCAAGTGCTTTTAAAAAGAACATTGCTGTTTTGTTTTCAGAAGACTTTGGTTTTATATCAAAATGTTTTGTTTTGCTATATTGGTATCAGTGTCAGTACTTTAAAAATAAGAGTTCCTTGTCTAAATATAATTCTAAGAACTTTAGCATGTGTACACACAGAGAGAGTATGTACACACACACACACACACACACACACACAGAGAGAGAGAGAGAGAGAGAGAGAAAGGTGTTTCATCCACTATGTAAGAGTTATGTGAAGTAAAGATGCCAAGCCATTTAACTATAGAGATGCAATGATTTGTTATTTGAAAAGCTATATGTATTTTTTGGCTAGATGATTTGAAAAGCAAACACAGTATTATATTTTAAATATAAGATGGATGATAACTTTTAAGCCAGTCTTGTAATAATTTAATTTTAAGTCTTTAAAAAAATAAATAAATTGCCCAGTACCTATTTTCCTGTCTCTTGCAGTTCTGGCAGTTTATTCACAGCCTTAAACTGTGTATTTGATTATCATGTTGCTTCCTCAGACATTTGCCAGACGAATGAATCCATTATCAAAAAGAGCAATATTATACATTCATAAAACATGTGCATTGCTATTTGGACACACCCCAATTCCTATGGGCTTTTCAGACTTTTGCAACCGGAGTCCATGCAAGAACTACGAGTTTATCTGCATTTTGCAAAAGCCCTGCATTTCTGGACTTCCGAGGTTGTTGTTAAAAACTTAGCTCCTTAAGAGCTAACCCTAATGGGTGTTAAAGTTGGGGTGGGAGCAGTAGGGAAATCCAAGTGCTCCGCATACCTGAAGCATTTGTTAATTTTAGTGTACAACACAATCAGGAGGAAAGAGTCTTCAAGACAAGTGGGGAAAGAATTTAGATGAATGCAGTCATAGGGCAATGGTGTTCAAGAGCTATCAGAAGAGGACAAGATAAAAGAGGAAGGGAGCTGTGAACATGAAGAACAAAATGGGCAGCATCTAGAAAGAATTGTTTCAAGTAAACCCGGTAAAGGCAGAATGACGGTGAGAAGTGAAGATACATAGGCTGCTGTAGTTCAAGTACAGTGGATGCTCAGGTTGCGAACGTGATCAATGTGGGATGCACGTTCGCAATCCGCAGTGCCGTGTCTGCACACACACAGGTAGCGATTTGGCGCTTCTGTGCATGCACAAAGCACGATTTAGTGCTTCTGCACGTGCGCGACCCCCGAAACCCGGAAATAACCCATTCTGGTACTTCCGGGTTTCGGTGGGTCCGTAACCCAAAAAAAATGCAACCTGAAGTGTCTGTAACCCGAGGTATGACTGTACTTGAGTTTGTCAATTAATGGCAGAGCTGTGACTGGCGGTAGCTTTGAGGGACAAGGGAGAACTGGGAGCAGATGCTGGATGATGATAATCATCATCATCATCATCATCATCATCATCTTATTTATATCCCGCCCTCCCCAGCTGAAGCTGGGCTCAGGGCGGCTAACAACAATAAAATAATACAACATTCTAAAATCATTTCATTATAAAATTAATTCAAATCAAATTGATGGCAACCATTGGACTAGAGTTCTGTGAAGATTGCCAAAGGAGGGTGTCAGGCTGTGCCCTGGCCAAAGGCCTGGTGGAACAGCTCTGTCTTGCAGGCCCTGCGGAAAGATGTCAAGTCCTGCAGGGCCCTAGTCTCTTGTGACAGAGCGTTCCACCAGATCGGAGCCACAGCCAAAAAATCCCTGGCTCCAGTTGAGGCCAGCCTATCCTCTCTGGTCTGGGACCTTCAAGATGTTTTTCTTTGAAGACCGTAAATTCCTCTGTGGGACATACCAGGAGAGGCGGTCCCGTAGGTACAAGGGTCCTAGGCCATATAGGGCTTTAAGGTTAAAACCAGCACCTTAAACCTGATCCTGTACTCCACCGGGAGCCAGTGCAGCTGGTATAGCACCAGGTGAATGTGATCCCGTGACAAGGACCCCGTAAGGAGTCTCGCCGCGGCATTCTGCACCCGCTGGAGTTTCTGGGTCAGTCTCAAGGGCAGCCCCACATAGAGCGAGTTACAATAATCCAGATGAAGAGAGTAAGGGGTGGGCTTTTGCTTGGTTGTCCTGGCAGCAGTGGCGGAGGAAGGGGGTGCAGTGGGGGCAGTCCACCCCGGGTGTTACCACTGAGGGTGGTGGCAAAATGCCGGGCGGCACTCACCGCGGGCCTGCAGCGTGCCCGAGACACGCGTCTCTGATGCGCGCAAGCTCCGTGCTGCCCAAACAGTCCACCTGCTGCCTCCCCCCCCCCCAGCTGTAGGGCTGCTGAGGGGGAGGAGGCAGGCAGACTCCCGAGGCCCCGCCCCCAAGTGGCTTCCTCCGCCACTGCCCAGCACATTTCACTGTGCAAGCCTGTGCATATCTATTCAGAAGCAAGTCCTCTCGTTTTCAGGGGGGGCTAACTCAACCTTCGATAACTACTGTATTTTTTTGTGTATAATGCGCCCCCTATTTTGGGGGACTTCAAATTAAGAAAATGGGGGGAGGATGGCCCTATTGGTGTTTCGCAACTTTAACCTGTTGCAGGATCTTAGCCAGACCCAGTTCAACGTAGCAGAGCATACACAGACTTCCGGAAGCATTCAGTTGCAGACAGGAAGGAGATGCTGCTACCAGTAACTTGGTTACTTAGAGGTGTTTATTATTTACAGCAGACTTCAAGTTACAGTGGTACCTCAAGTTACATACGCTTCAGGTTACAGACTACGCTAACCCAGAAATAGTACCTCAGGTTAAGAAATTTGCTTCAGGATGAGAACAGAAATTGTGCTCTGGTGGCGCGGCAGCAGTGGGAGGCCCCATTAGCTAAAGTGGTGCTTCAGGTTAAGAACAGTTTCAGGTTAAGAACGGACCTCCAGAACGAATTAAGTACGTAACCCGAGGTATATACATGAACAGAAGCAGATCTTAACTAGCTCTCTCAACAAACTCCAAACGACTCTCAGAACACCATACTGAACAACAAACTATCCAGTCAGGGAAGGGGGGGGGAATGAAGGAAGTCGCTCACCCAATGAACTACGCTGCCACTCGCACGCGCCACTAAAGCCACCAATTGTGCGTCCCCTCGCCGCCAGAAGCCGCCGATAGCCCGCCCTATTGCCGCAGCGACACCCAATCATCAACAGCCCTTGCCGCAGCCACCAATAACACGCTGACAAGCCGCTGACTATCTCAGGCTCACGACACAAACCTATCACAAGTCCCCCCAATGCACTATCTGTGTATAAGACGACCCCCAATTTTTAACATTGTTTTTTAATTTTAAAAAATCTGCTCTTCTACACGGAAAAGTACGGTAAGTGTGATTTTTCCAACCTCCTTGGAAGATAGATTGGCATAGAAATCTAAACAAACAAATTGTCTTATTTTCCCTCCTTGCAGGAAAAATGCCACCAGTATTGGCCAGCAGAGCGCTCAGCCAGGTATCAGTACTTTGTGGTGGATCCCATGGCAGAGTACAACATGCCGCAGTACATCCTAAGGGAGTTCAAGGTCACAGATGCCAGGGTAAGTTCAGCAGAACTGCTGTAGGTCCAGTTGCCTGATACTTCAAAGTGATACATCTTTGCTTCCCCCATCTCTCCAACCACATGTCAGCTCTCAGGGTTGTTTTCAACATTGTGCTAACTTACTGTAATCACTCAGACATCACAAGGATTTTTGCTTGCACAATATAACTTTCCCTCCTCCCCCGATTTATTCTAGGGTTTTCTCCACACCCACACTCCAAGCAGTTAATAATAATAATAATAATAATAATAAAATTTATTTATACCCCGCCCTTCCCGGTTCAGAAAACCGGGTGGCTAACAACAAATTTAAAACACTTAATTGATGCAACAAAAAAACAGCATAAAATACAGTATAAAATGTGAACAACAATATATTCAAAAATCAATTTAGGGGGGAAATCCATCCAATAAACATTAGTTGATCACCAGGGCTAGCTGGCTAAATTAGTCCTATTTGGGCCAGAGAGGAGATCAGGGGAGAATTAGCTGGGAAGAATTTTAGGGGAAGGGGGACAGAGGAGGGAGAAGGGTAAAGTCCAATTGAGCTAACAGTAATCCTTACAGTTTGCTTGCATACTGCCCTTGGTTTCCTGATGTACCCAGCAACCAAACTATGCCTTGGTCCGAGATCTGCCAGCTTCCCATTGGAACAGAGGCCTCCTTGTTGTATTTTCCATCTATATCAGGCTTCCTCAACCTTGGCCCTCCAGATGCTTTTGACCTACAACTCCCATGATCCCTAGCTAGCAGGACCAGTGGTCAGGGATGATGGGAATTGTAGTCTCAAAACATCTGGAGGGCCAAGGTTGAGGAGGCCTGATCTATATCCACCTTGATAATTCTATTTTCAAGCCAACAATGGATACTAAAGAACTGTGTATCTCTTGGGAATGAAAGTTACTTAAAAATAGAAGTGAACAAGTATTTCACTTTGTGCAAAAAGAGGAGGGGAGAGCAGGTCTGGATGGTTATGTATACCCCATACATTTAAAACACATTTTTCTGCCAAAGAATCCTAGGAACTGAAGTTTACCCCTCACAGAGCTACAATTCCCAACCCCTTAACAAATTTAAGTAACAGACATAAATTACCAGTTCTATTGATTTGAGTGTGTCTATTTTACGCTGTGGGTTTAACCACAGAGCCTAGGACTTGCTGATCAGAAGGTCGGTGGTTCAAATCCCCGCAACAGGGTGAGCTCCCGTTGCTTGGTCCCTGCTCCTGCCAACCTAGCAGTTCGAAATCACGTCGAAGTGCAAGTAGATAAATAGGTACCACTCCAGCGGGAAGGTAAACGGCATTTCCGTGCGCTGCTCTGGTTTGCCAGAAGTGGCTTAGTCATGCTGGCCACATGACCCGGAAGCTGTACCCTGGCTCCCTCGACCAATAAAGCGAGATGAGTGCTGCAACCCCAGAGTCGGCCACAACTGGACCTAATGGTCAGGGGTCCCTTTATCTTTATTTAAGTCTGGATCCAACCAATGATTTTTTTGTAATGGAGCACAGTTAACTGATCAGAAGACCAAAAGGCTATTCACCTTTTCCCTTACTCAATCCGTCGTCCCAATACTTTTTAAAGGAATTGTCTCCACTTAAGGCTTTAAATACGTTGTTGTTTTGCAACAGCCCTTTAGGTTGTGTGAGCTGGAAGGTTAATGTGGTGTGATTTAAAAACTGCAGAGCAAATGGCATTCTTAAGGGAAGCTTGACAAGGTTTACACATTATAATTTGATTCCTGGCATAGCTTATTCCTCGGCGTTCTAATCTGTCTGCAGAGAAGAGCTACGCGGCCGTGACCCTGACGGGCTAATTTTCATTTTGCATTCCTTATCTGAACAGCTGAGTCGGAGGTTCGGTGCTGATATAAGATTAACTGTATATAAACATTTTTATAGGCCTGGCTCAAGCCATTTTCAAGCTGTGATTTGTAACACTTCACACTCGATGGCAGGATAAACCCCCTACTCGTCTCCATTTTTGGAAGCCCTGTAGCAATAACGTTGATTAGAGAAACCTAACAGAGTGTTGCGCGTACAAGGGACAAAAATGTCTCTCCGTTAAAAACTCTAGCTCAGCTTCCTAAAACTCTGAACCTTCCCTCAGCTCAAAGGGATTGCTGCTTTTTGCTGCTGCTATTAAAAGTTGGCTCATAGAAGATATACTGTGGGGACGAAGGGAATGCAGCCACATGGGAGAGTTCCTAAACCCAGCTGTTAAATCATAGGAAACTCGAGTTTGAAAGTGCAAAATCTAATATAGTAGTTGTCATCGCGCATGCTCCAGCCAGAGTTAGGCTCTTTTGCTTCCATTGTTACCAACGGGACAGACTTACAGCTGCCATTCAGGCTGAACCAGTACCATGCCTGCCTTTAACTTCAAATTGCAAAATATAGCCATCCAGATACTGGCAGGCACCAGGCAATTACAACACAGTACACCTATATTTACCAGTTACACTAGCTGGTGGTGTATTTTGGTGCTGGCATTGACCATTAAAGCCCTAAATCATTTTGGACTTGGTTACTTGAAGTTCACCATGACAAAGGATACTGAATCCCTACCCCAAGTGCTGGAAATTCTTTTGCATCCCATTCTGGCTTTGGCCAGGGGGTGGGTTCCAGCAGACATTGACCAAGAAGTTTCAAGCTTGATTCTTTTAAAAAAAATAAAGCTGTGAAGGCAGATATTTGTCCTTGAGTTGAATTCTGCACATCGTATCTATATATATTTTCTAAAATAGGAGGTGCCAGCCTATTTGGACCATTGGGAAATTTGGAATTTTGATGAAGCAACACGGGTGCCAGTTAAAACATGACTGCTATGGTGGTATGGCATACCACAAAATGGCTGCCACGTTTAAAAGAGAAGAAAAAGAGAGGCAACCACAAAATTGAATGGGCATGTCTCCCATCAATGAGGGGGAAAGAAACAAAAAATCAGCTACCGTCTTGATCTCTCTCTCTCTCCTCCATTCAAAACAGAAAGGAGGAGAGGTCCAATTCTGGTATCCAATAAAATGTGGACTGTTTTAGGTGAAAATGTGTCATGTAGTTGAGGCCAAACCCATGCAGACAGGAACTGAGCATGAACAGTGTTCGAAACTCCCATTGTTCTAGGCCAGGGGTCTGCAACCCGCGGCTCCGGAGCTGCATGTGGCTCTTTTACATCTTTGCCGCGGCTCCGGGGCGGATACTAGCGAGGGGAGGAGGCGCATTGTGCGCCCCGACACTCCTCACTGTGGCGGGCGCTGTACTGGCTGTGACGTCGCATGGGGGCGGTGCGTGCATTAGTCACGCACCGTCCCGACGTCACCTTCCCGCCCGCTGTCAGATCGCGGCTCCGGATATATATTTGTTTTAAATGTCACAATGGTTTTGCGGCTCCCAGTTGTTGTTTTTTCTTCGGAAATGGGTCCAAGTGGCTCTTTTTGTCTTAAAGGTTGCAGACCCCTGTTCTAGGCACATTTTGCGACAGGGAATTTCATTAGGGCGAGCAGCTTCTGAGCTCTGAGCGCAGTACTGCACCTAAGATTTCAGATTAAAACTGCAGAGTGGAAGGAAAGGGGTACTTTTTTCTGCCTCCCCCCACTACTTCCAGCTACTCTCTGAAAACTGAAGAAGAGACCCTCTTAAAAATATTAGTGGGGTGGGCAGGGGAAGGTCTAGACCATGTGAAAAATGAACATCATATTTTAGCTTCAGTTCATTCATTTTCAGCTTTGTATTCTTGTTACAAAAAAAGCACACCTAGATATGCCATTGTTGCGCCCATAACCTAGGTTTAAGGTGCCATTTAGCTCCTAGCTATGGTTTTCCCAGTAGTGATGTATGGAAGTGAGAGCTGGACCATAAAGAAGGCTGATCGCCAAAGAATTGATGCTTTTGAATTATGGTGCTGGAGGAGACTCTTGAGAGTCCCATGGACTGCAAGAAGATCAAACCTATCCATTCTGAAGGAAATCAGCCCTGAGTGCTCACTGGAAGGACAGATCGTGAAGCTGAGGCTCCAATACTTTGGCCACCTCATGAGAAGAGAAGACTCTCTGGAAAAGACCCTGATGCTGGGAAAGATGGAGGGCACAAGGAGAAGGGGACGACAGAGGACGAGATGTTTGGACAGTGTTCTTGAAGCTACAAACATGAGTCTGACCAAACTGCGGGAGGCAATGGAAGACAGGAGTGCCTGGCGTGCTCTGGTCCATGGGGTCACGAAGAGTCGGACACGACTAAACAACAACAACAGCTCCTAGCTTTCATATCTCGGTTTCTAACACTGAGCATGAAGAGGAAACAGACATTTGTGTACTGTGGATTCCTGAAGGGTTATTTACCGAGCACTTTTGAGGTTGCTATTGGAGTTACTGGTGAAAGCACCACATGACAGTCTATGCACAGATCTATAGGGACAAGCTGTGCACACCTATAGGAACAGGATTCCCATCTCTCAACTTATAAGAAGGAAAATCAATACTTCTTATTATGGATGTTTTGACTCCTTTTTTGCACACATCAAAAATGGCAGCAACAATGTAATGTGAGCCATAAACAACAACTGAAGAATCTGGATTGGTGAAAGTAGCTCTGTGTTTATTCCTACCTTCCAGTATGAATTACAGTGTAATGTATCACATAATTACCTACTTCCCACTTTCTGCTTTGCACTTGCATCCTGTGTTAATGATCAGGGTCAACAAAATGGGGCCATTGCACACAGCACTTCTATAGCAATGATATCTGTGAGAAACACTTTCTATACTGCGCAGAACCTCTTTCAAAGGCATCTGATTTTATCTATGGAGAGATAGAAACACAGATGGTCACCTAGTTCTTAGGGCTAGACAGAGAATGGACTCAATTAACTGTTTTAATCAGACAGCTGCCCAAAGGTGTTTGTTTGCATGCAATGAAAATAGCAATACTTTGTTGTTGCTTTGCCTGTCCAGTGAAGACGTAACTAAAAAGCCTAAACTCCTTTGTAGCTGCAGAGGATACAATCTAAAGGTGTTAATATATTCTTGGCATTCCTTTAGTGTCTGCCATAAATGAGCATCTCGTTAAATTTCAGGACAGACTGTTCGTCATACCAGTAGTGTAAGAGCAGAGTCGATTTCTAGGCAGTTTTGGGGCTAGCTTACTGCCATCGCACAGTCTTTTTGGTGTCAGCCTTAAATAACATGTAAGTTATTAAAGCAAGATAGAAATGTCTTTTATAGATAGTTGTTCTGGCCTTTCATGACACGCAGTGCTGGAATTTCTCAAAAGCCAGTAGGCACTAAGTTATTAACCCAAAATACCTTGAGAAGAGAGACGTATGCCATCGATCTTTTTAGTTGACAAAAATTAGTACACCGTGACGCTAAACATTTCTGCTGGCACAGTTGCTCGCAGTGAAAGGGTGACGTTGGAATGGGATTGCGATTTGTGAAGTAACTTGCTGGCATTGCAGGTTTCACAAGCTTTGCTGCATGTCCGCTTCAAGTAAATTGCGGCCATTTCCTCTTAAGTAAAAGGCACTTTCAACGAAGCAAAAGCGCTCCGTGGTTCAAGAACATCTCAGCAGAATGCTGCAAACTGAATAATGGCTCCGGTGTCTTTGACAATTATCCACATGACTGTAGTACTTAGCCACCGAGTGCTTTAATCAGGCAAAAGAGAAGTCTCTGCTATTTAAAATATTTGAGATGAACAAGATGAGTTATAGGTCTGCATCAGGGTAAACCAAGCCTATAATTTTTCATTGGGCTTTGCTGATTTCGGTGATTGTAAACGCCTCGTCCTCCTGCAGGCGTCATTGCTGAAGGGTGTACCTGTGGAATTTGGCAGAAAATGAAAGCCTACTCGAGGGATAGCATCAACTAAGTTATCATTTTGTTTGGGTTTATTATTTTAAGCAACCTATATTCACCTCCATGTCAAGGCAATCATAGTTGAATGCTTTGGTTGGGGTATAATTATTCTCCCCACCCCCCTTGCCTCCAGCTTCCAAGCTGCTATATCGGAATTCCCATAATCATTGAGGTTATTCATTGGTTTCATTCTGCAAAAAAAAAAAAAAAAAAAGTGCCGTTTTAAGAGATTGGCATCTGGCAATAGCTTCCCGCCTCCTCCTCTCCTGTACAGTTATAGCTCACAGGCACAGTGACATGGCATCTGCTGTTTTTCTCCTACCATGGCGGGAAAGTAGAGACATTCAGGAAGTCTGAAGTATCCGGAAGGCATGAAGGTTAACAGCAATAGCTCAATTTGTGTCACTTCTATTAAATGTCGGCGCTTGCACAGATTGACAACGTGCGAAAACGAGCAAGCGCAGCAATTGTGATCAGGTCCTTCAGTGATGTGCTGTATTGTGCACATACTTACGCCAGCAATGTCAGACAAGATGCTAAACACAAAAATAGGCAGTCTGAATCTGCCACTGAGGCCTGCAAGAGTTTTGTGCTAGGTGCAAAATAGTTTATTCTCTTTATTCTCTATAATTTTTTAATTAAAATTTTTTCTTTTACATTTTAGAATATTCATTTCAACAACCTTAAAATGTCAATGACTTCCCTTCTTCACTTCCCATGGCTCATTTTGCATAACATAAATCCCTGCATATTTTGTATAGACTAAACCGTTCAGCATTCCATTATTACATCCATCAAAACTTACTTACACCGTTGAATTTATCTGAATGCTGCCAATGTTTTCAAGTGTACACAATTTCCCCCATATATCCAATAAACATTTTCCAACCTTCTTTAAACCTATGTTCTCCCTGTTCTTTTATTCTGTATGTTAGGTCCGCAAGCTGCGCATATTCCATTAATTTAGCAAAATTTAGGCCACAACTTTATTGGTTAAAGAACGTGAGCGGTATTGGCTTAGGCACTGGCATCAACAGACTATATCTGACTCCTGCCCACCTTGCAGGAAGTCTGGTAAGAGTAAACCACCTGTAGGGGGAGCCCCGCCGATGCGGATCGACTCAAGCCCCTCTGGGTTCCCGCTGGGGTCAAGGCATGGCCCTAGCCCCTCCCCAGGCTTTGGAGAAGATCCACACCCCCCGATTCCTTTAACGGGATACCCTTAGGCATGGAGGGGCAGGTGATGGCCGCACCTCCCCTCCCCCCCCCACATTGCTATTCCAGTGCCTAACTGCCAAACCTTACAAAGTTGTGGTGATTGCTACGAGGTAGGCGAAAGTCAAGTGGCTGGTGCCAATTGTGGACTCATAATCTGGTGAACCAGGTTCAATTCCTCGCTCCTCCACATGCAGCTGCTGGGTGACGTTGGGCTAGTCACACTTCTCTCTGAAGTCTCTCAGCCTCACTCACCTCACAGAGTGTGAAGGAGATTGTTAGCCGCTTTGAGACTCCTTAGGGTAGTGATAAAGTGGGATATCAAATCCAAATCCAAACTCAATTTGCCAAGTGGAAAAAGTCCTACCAGGCCCCTCAATGGCGACAACCAAAGTCCATAGCAAGGCCAGTGACTCTACCTAAGAGGAGGGCGGGAGATCCGTGGTGTGAGGCTGAAAGAGGAGCTTCCAGAATCGTGCCACGGTTTAAATGGGCCCCAGCCACATCCCCACAGCGCCCTGATTGGCCGCCTGGCAAATGGTGTGGCCGGGTCACCTTCAGTTTGATGCATGATGCCTACCCCACACCACTCTGAGGCTGGACCGGGACCTGGTGGCCGAGCACAACCCGGTACTAGCAGGGATGAGAATACATGAATGAGCACTTTCCAGTCCCCCTTGGCAAAAGATGCAGCCTTACAGATGGCTTTCCTACGAAAAGAGAGGGACACATTTGAAAGAGTGCTAGGGAAGAAGAATCTAGTAGCCAAGCCAGAGGCGTTTAGTTACCTATAAAGAGAATTTGGGTTTTGTTGGTGCTGCAGCCATGCGAGTGCCTTCCATTGCACCAGAAAGAAGGGGAAAGTCCCACTTAACTAGCTCACAGTTTCCTTGTCCCTTAAAGACTCTGTTTTTCCAGGATTTAAATGTCAGAGAACATCCTTTCCAATGCAGGGAGCAATTTGAGCATCACTGCGGTCAGTGAAATTGCATTCTTATGTCAGTGTGGTTTTGCCAACTGCAAAACAACAAGGAAAACACAAGCCTTGTCAGCATTGTCTCAGAAGGGTTTTCACTCCTTTTCCTCATTGTGGGTTATTTTTCCCTTTGCTAGTTAGTCCCCCCCCCCAAAAAAAAAAATACCTTGTTTTCTGCCTTACTGCGTTGCATATCCTATTTGTGTGTATTTCATTCAAGGACGGCCAGTCTCGGACGGTGAGGCAGTTCCAGTTCACTGATTGGCCTGAACAAGGAGTGCCAAAGTCGGGAGAAGGGTTTATCGATTTCATAGGCCAAGTTCATAAAACAAAAGAGCAGTTTGGGCAAGATGGGCCAATCTCGGTTCACTGTAGGTAAGTAACAGATGCCATTGATGAGATGAAAACTGATGAAATGATTTGACAGAATGGTAATTTGGGCTGGCGGGAAGCAAATTAAGAGTGGAAGTTGTATAGTGCTGTCAGCGGCGGAGCAAGCCGATTGGGCGCCTGGGGTGGCGCACGTGCCCTGCATCCAGGGGCGGGGCCAGCGGCCTGTGGGGGCGGAGCAAACCGGGGCAAGACACGCTGCAGGACCTTCAGTGAGTCTGCCTGCCTCCTCCCACTCAGTCGCCCTACAGCTGGGGCGGGGGGGAGGCAGCGGACAGACCGTTTAGGGCAGCGCAGAGCCTGCAGGGCCCAAGCCACCGCGTCACTCCCAGGAGAGATGTGTGGCTTGCGCGTGCTGCAGGCCCCGTGCTGAGTGCCACCCGACATTTTGTCACCCCCTCAGTGGTGACACCCGGGGCGGCCTGCCCCCACCGCACCACCTTCCTCTGCCCCTGAGTGCTGTAGTACAGGAGGTCCTGAGTTCAAATCTCACCCCATTCTCCCATCTGTTTAGGGAAGTCTCCCATCTTCCTGTTTAGGGAAGTTTTTAATGTTTGATATATTTATCGTGTTTTTAATGTTCTATTGGGAGCCGCCCAGAGTGGCTGGGGAAACCCAGCCAGATGTGCAGGGTATAAATAAATTATCATCATCATCATCATTATCTACAGTAAGGGGACGATAATCATACTGAGCTGCTTTTCATAATAGGATTGCCCCCTCCTGCTATAAAAGCCATCCCAAAGATTTTTATGTATACTAAATGCTTTTCTAGATTGTATAAGAAAAATGAAGTAGAAGGAGCATCCATTTCTCAATTTATCCCTATGTGTTTCAATCGTTACAGGCTACTTTCGTTAGCCACCGTTACAATTTTCTACAGCAGCCAGGCCATTCCCTCAGTTTGGCAACCAGGAAGGCTGTTTCTCTGTGGCATAAATTTGTGGTCTGCAACCAATAACACAAATATTTTAACCAAAATGAGAAAAGGTGCCCTTGCCAGATGATTCCAATCCTTTATTGCATTGATTCGTTGGACTTTGTCATATTAATGAAAATAGTTTTATCCCGCTATTGCAATTGGACTAACAAGCTTGCCTTTTTGTTTGTTTGTTGGAAAGAACACGTTTGGAACAAACATTTATAAGTGTTGTGGTTTCTATTTATAATGGCCATTCTGTATTTGGTTAAAAGCTAAGAATCCCTTCAAATCATTCCGCAATATCCAACACTTCATTTCCAAATCCATTTCAGCTTGTCAAATAACGATCACCTTGCAATCTACAGTTGCCGTGTAAAGATATTTATGGAGCATCGAAGGTTTGTTCACATATGACATACTGTTTCTGCAGCTCAGCAGTCAGCCAAATTATTCACTTTTCTTTTTCCCTTCTTCAGTGCTGGTGTTGGAAGGACCGGAGTGTTCATAACCCTGAGCATTGTGTTGGAAAGAATGAGATATGAAGGTGTTGTAGATATCTTCCAGACTGTCAAAATGTTAAGGACGCAACGGCCAGCCATGGTACAGACAGAGGTAAGAATAACTTGTCATTCTTCCACTTATTCTATAGCTATATATATACCTATATATATACCTGGTAGGGACGCGGGTGGCGCTGTGGGTAAAAGCCTCAGCGCCTAGGGCTTGCCGATCGAAAGGTCGGCGGTTCGAATCCCCGCGGCGGGGTGCGCTCCCGCTGCTCGGTCCCAGCGCCTGCCAACCTAGCAGTTCGAAAGCACCCCCGGGTGCAAGTAGATAAATAGGGACCGCTTACCAGCGGGAAGGTAAACGGCGTTTCCGTGTGCGGCTCTGGCTCGCCAGAGCAGCGATGTCACGCTGGCCACGTGACCCGGAAGTGTCTCCGGACAGCGCTGGCCCCCGGCCTCTTGAGTGAGATGGGCGCACAACCCTAGAGTCTGTCAAGGCTGGCCCGTACGGGCAGGGGTACCTTTACCTTTTTATATATATACCTGGGTACCTTGGTTTAAGAACAGCTTATTTTTTGAACAACTTGGATTAAGAACGCTGCAAAGCCGGAAGTAGGTGCTTTGGTTTGTGAACTTTGCCTTGGAAGCAGAACATGTTCCAGGGCGTTTTTTCATGGGTGGGCTGTTTTAATCTAGTAGGAACATTTATTTTTATTTTTGCTGGTTTTAATGTATGCATGTGTTTGTTTGTTTTTCTTCAAATGTTGTAAGTCCCTTTGAGTTGCCGTGGCAGAAAACCCTAATCAATTGAACTAATAGGAGTAGGAATGAATTGCTTTCCAGACAAGCATCTCAAGGCAATGTACAGTAAAAATACCAAAAGATGAAGAAGTTAAAAACACAAAAAGGTGTACACACCCACACCCACACACACAAAATTGATATCCATTGCAGAGACCCATTCATCCAGCTGGAAATGCATTTGCTTGCAGTCCAGTGACTGGTTGTAATAGCAGAAGGGAAGATTGTTGGTTGTTTTTCTGTGTGTGAGAAAGAGAGAGAGTTTAAAAAAATAAAATAAAAAATATCCTCTTGATATTCTCTTACTGCTCTCCCATAAGCCTCCCCATTTATTCAGCCCCTGATAAAAAGCCATTGCTGGCTCCTCTCCCTTTCTCAGCCACAGAAAGAGAGAAAGAATGGAACGGACAATCAAATGTCCTGCCAAGCAGATATTGCCTTTCTTCAGGAGAACTCATTTGACCCTGGAACTGGAGCGGGAAAAGAGGGAGTGAGAGGAGAAACCTGGAGGACACTCTGTTTGTGGAAGAGAGTGTGTATGTGTTCTCTGGGTTCAGCTCTGACACTGAAAATAAATGGCGTATAAAATAAAGAAAATAAAGCTAAATGGCGTTTCTGTGTGCTGCTCTGCTTCGCCAGAAGCGGCTTAGTCATGCTGGCCACATGACCCGAAAGCTGTACGCCGGCTCCCTTGGCCAGTAAAGCGAGATGAGCGCCGCAACCACAGAGTTGGTCACGACTGGACCTAATGGTCAGGGGTCCCTTTACCTTTATCTATATATTCAACACACGCAAATACAGCAGCAATTTGTTGTTGACAAAGGACAGCTGGACATATAAAGGGCCCCATTACCTTCAGTAGCTGAGGGGCTCATCAAAACTAAATCCGGCCCCGGGAAGCACAAATGCAGCAATTTGAACACCAGAGAGAAAAGGGGGTGAAAAGGAAGCACACCACTTTCCAGGGGCGAGAGGAGCTCTAACAATGCAGGTTGGATGGATTTGGGAGTCTGTGGGCCAGGTGTGAGCACAGGATGTTGGGTTTTAAACATTGATAAGGACATAGCTCCTAAATCTTTGACTGCAGGCTTGTAGTCCAACACTACAGTTTTAGCAACTTTTAAAACAAAGTTATTTAGAATGGAATTGGGCCATTTCCCCCTCTCACTGATCCTAATAACTCAGACAAAACTGAAGAGTAAAACCCATTTATTTTCTATTACTAGTATTATTGCAGATGAAAAATGTCTTTATGTCCCATTAGTTCCTAGAAACAAATACTTACACACACATATAAAATAAAATTTGCAAGTTTGCATTTTGGATGATTTGATGTTCCTTCTCTTAAACTGTTTATTAGAAAAGAATATTCTTCTTCTTTTGCCTCATTATGGATATACTTTGACCTTCCTATATAAAAAACTTGTGAAGCAGTTATGTACCACAACATTCAGCAAAGCTCCTAGGAATCATTGGAATAAAATACACATTTAAGACAGACCTTAGGCCTGATTTGCACATTTTCCAAAGCAACATGGATATATTAACCCCATAGCAAAGCAGTCCTGGTATTACAGTGTACAAGAAATTATTGCTCCTGCTCTTTAAACCAGGCATAGGCAAACTTAGCCCTCCAGATGTTTTGGGACTACAACTCCCATCATCCCTAGCTAACAGGACCAGTGGTCAGGGATGATGGGAGTTGTAGTCCCAAAACATCTGGAGGGCTGAGTTTGCCTATGCCTGCTTTAAACCTTTGTTAGATTTACTGCTGATTTTTTTTTCTTTCCGGAGGAGCTTGCATTCCAAGAATTGCTCATGGCGCACGAGGAGTTATTGCTCCCCACTTCCATGGGAACAGAAACTGGTACATGGGGTTTCTTCTAAGCACTTAAGTAGCAATAATTGATTTAGGAAACAGCAGCAATTTATTAAGTGCACTTATTGCCCTCCCTGCACTAAAATACCCTGGGTGGATTAAATAATCATAAAGTGATATAATACAATATTAAACAAATACAGTGACAGCACAACCAGTAAAATCGGTAACAGTAGGATGAACAGTCACCATATTTCTGAAAGCTGGGGCCAAAAGCTGCGCCTCTGCATATCTTCTGGATATATGCCCAAAGTTGGGGCTAGATGGACAACTGAAAGCAAGGAATTCCAAAGTCCAGGGTCCACAGATGAGAAGGTCATCTCACATGCCACCAATCTGTTGCAAAGAAGCCAGAATTACCAAGACCTCTCTGGCAAAGCCATACAGGCTTGGAACTAAACACAGTTAAGATATCTGAATCTTTTATTTGCAGGAAACAAAAGTTCATGAGCTTCCTGGTGTTTTGCTCATTTTCTCTTGTCCATACAAGCCACAACAGAAATTGTAGAAATATTATTGTACAGGTAAAATAACAATAACAGTAACAATTTATTATTTATACCCCGCCCTTCTGGGCGGCTTCCAACAAAATACAGTAATGCATCAAGCATTAAAAGCTTCCCTAAACAGGGCTGCCTTCAGATGTCTTCTAAAACAGTGTTTCCCAACCGGTGTTCCGCGGCACACTAGTGTGCCGCGAGATGTTGCCTGGTGTGCCGCGGGAAAAATTGGTGGGGGGGGGGAATAAAGGGGAAAAAAATTATTCCCCCACTGCCAGGCGTGGGGCTGGGGCGGGGGAAGCCCGAGCTTCCCCCTCCCCCAGAACGGGACCCAGAGCCATGCCGAAGCTGCACGCAGCTTTGGCATCGCTCTGGGAGCTTGCGGGGCTGGGGGAGGAGGAAGCCCTCCGCCAGCCTCCAAACCATGTCGGGAGACAGCGGGATGGCGCGCTGCGCCTCTCCCGCTGTCCCCCGAGTTTGCAGGGCTGGCGATGGGGAGGAGCAGGCTTCTCCCCCCGCCAGCCTTCCAGCCAAGTCGGGGGGCAGCGGCAAGGGCGCGCTGCGCCTCTCCCGCTGTCCCCCGAGTTTGCGGGGCTGGCGATGGGGAGGAGCAGGCTTCTCCCCCCGCCAGCCTTCCAGCCAAGTCGGGGGGCAGCGGCAAGGGCGCGCTGCGCCTCTCCCGCTGTCCCCCGAGTTTGCGGGGCTGGCGATGGGGAGGAGCAGGCTTCTCCCCCCGCCAGCCTTCCAGCCAAGTCGGGGGGCAGCGGCAAGGGCGCGCTGCGCCTCTCCCGCTGTCCCCCGAGTTTGCGGGGCTGGCGATGGGGAGGAGCAGGCTTCTCCCCCCGCCAGCCTTCCAGCCAAGTCGGGGGGCAGCGGCAAGGGCGCGCTGTGCCTCTCCCGCTGTCCCCCGAGTTTGCGGGGCTGGCGATGGGGAGGAGCAGGCTTCTCCCCCCGCCAGCCTTCCAGCCAAGTCGGGGGGGGAGCGGCAAGGGCGCGCTGCGCCTCTCCCGCTGTCCCCCGAGTTTGCGGGGCTGGCGATGGGGAGGAGCAGGCTTCTCCCCCCGCCAGCCTTCCAGCCAAGTCGGGGGGCAGCGGCAAGGGCGCGCTGCGTTTCTCCGCTGTCCCGGACGGCTTTCAAAAGCCTGCCTTCAAAAGCCGTCTAGGACAGCGGAGAAACGCGCTGCCTTTCTCCGCTCTCCTGGGAAGGCAGGCAGGGGGGAGCAAAGGCTTTCGCCCCCGCCCGCCTTCAGAAGAGGTCAAGGACCTTCTAAAGCCATCCGGGACAGCGGTGAAACGCGCTGCCTTTCTCTGCTCTCCCGGGAAGGCAGGCAGGGGGGAGCAAAGACTTTCGCCCCCGCCCACCTTCAGAAGAGGTCCAGGACCTCTTCTGAAGGCGGGCGGGGGGCGAAAATCTTTGTCCCCCCTGCCTGCCTTCCCAGGGGCTTTTAAATCGCCCCGGACAGCGGAGAAGTCCTCCGCTGTCCCGGGCGATTTTAAAATGCCGCCCGCCAGTATTTTAAGATTGCCCCGGACAGCGGAGAAGTCCTCCGCTGTCCCAGGGTTTTTTAAAATGCTGGGGGTGGGAAGAA